>NC_031502.1:17002603-17034628 GCF_000237925.1 Schistosoma mansoni | reverse complement strand
TTCCCTGCCAGAGGCTATATAGGCGTGGCAATGTGAGAGCATTTGGAGAGGGAGAGAGGACTCTCCTCACTCTCAGCCGTACCAGGGCATTTGGGGGCCCCGGAGCCATAAGTTTGCTGTCCTATAAGCGATCTTTGTGCTTATTTGGACAGCGTCAATGGAATTCATTGTGTGTGAGGTGTTTTCACCCCTATGACCAGAGCGCAACAACACTTCTCCTGAAGCTAGTGTATCCTGTTCACACTGTGTCTAGTGAGTTTCACTTATTCAAGACATGGTCAGGTTGCATTATCCTATTTCTGTGGCTATTCTGATGACTCTCCCTTCCTCCCACACTGCTAAGATATTATATTTCACGTACACATATTAATTGTTGCTCTGGTTACCAGGAAGTGCGCTGGCCTCGAGACTTCCAGAGAATTGGCTTTTACCATGACGTGTTATCTGAAGACCGTTCAACTCCTAGGGTAAAATTTAAACGGTTTTTTATGGTTAGCGTTTTTTGATGAGATTGTTTTTATAAAGTGAGGTTGTTAGCCGTACATCTGAGCCTCTTACTTAAACGACAAATCCAATTTCACATTTTTTTCAGCAAATTAGTATTTCGTAACTTTTCTGTATATTTTTGCAACATTTAGGGCCAAATAAGTCCAGAAATCATCACAAAAAACACAAGGAGAGAAAAAGCAAACATAAGAAGCACCACTCACGACACTAACCATTGCAGCAAATTTTCGTTTTTGTTATTGTATATTATTCTTCATGATGCCCAATTTTTATCAACTATGAACTCATCATTTTTTGTATAGCTTGACTTTTGTTATAATTGTTGAAATGTAATTAACTGCAAGATCGCCACCTAATTACTTAGACCAAACCGTTATGACCATTGAGTAAAACAGTTATGTGGCCAATCAGTCACATGCGTGTTTTTTTGATGAACTTTGTTTACAAGTATTTTTGATAGTTATTGTCACGTCGAAAAATGTTTATAAGGATGAACTGAACATACTGTTTCCTAATTTTTGGACGGTTCATGGCAGTGAAACACAAGACGCAGGTTGCTTCTAATTTGAAACTCTTCATCTATGTGCACCTGTAATCTTATACTTAGGTTCTTGGTGAGGTAATAATCTATTACTTTAAAAGTCAGGTTACTGATTCACAAAGCCACCACTTGTCTAGTAAGATAAATATTTGTAAATTACTATTAGCCAAAGAATCCGTATTTCATCACAATATTTTGCAGAGATATTAAGTTTGAGCTGGTGCTTTCTTCACTACTCAGCGTATTCCCAGTTGCAAGGCTTTATATTCGTTTGTTCACATGGTAGGTTAGACTAGACTTAAAAGTAAATATTCGGATATTCGTTTATAAAGGTTCTCGTCCTTCAATATGACCAATTATAATAGAGAGGTTTTTTTTCTACAAGGCGTCTGTTGACATAAGTCCATTATATAAGTGCTTGTCCTGACCTCCTACTTAGTGCTATGCCTACACTCGCTATTCCAGGAGAACGTGCCGTCTGGTCGCCAGATACAGGGAGGATGTATCTCGTCGGCTCTCTGTTTTAGCAACGTGAGGTCGAGTGAATGACCACACTAGGACCTTGTATGTGTGTTTCGAAGACATACCATACATCAATGGTACGAGATTCTAGAGTCTTAACTAAGAAGGCCTACTGGCCGATTTGAAACAGAGTACGTACGTTGAAGGATCCAATGTGTGGTTTGGAGTGAGATTACAGCAGACCTGGGACAGTATTTCGAGCACTAGGATCGTTGGCCATGGTGACACTTGAGGTGAATGTCGAAGGAGGAGTTTAAAGTTGATAGTCGAGGTAGGAGGAATAATAGGAATTAAAGAGGGAAATTGATTATAAATACAGTGATCTTGAGAGCTGTTAGAGGTATGACGGCAGTTATCACTTCCCGGTTACCCACATCGTGGAAGGGTTCTTCTAGAGGTACCTGTGAAGGAAATTGGGTTAGAGTTGGTCTTAGTGACCTGAGAGAGTGACTGCAGTGCACAAGGGACAACAGCTTAAAGCCGGTCACACACGACTTTTTTGTGGGTAATTTTTGCGTTGGCTCCGTACTTGTTGAGACCTTACCGCCTGAGATGGGAATCCGTAAGATAAAGTGAGGTGCGCATTTTTAGTGTTGACCCTTTCTAACCCCACCCCTCCATGTGGGAAGGCAGCATTGCTGCAGATGTTGATTGTCCGAGGGAAGCATCTTACTGCCGTCACACCTCTGTACATGACTGCGACTTTACCTTCGGACCTTGGGTTCGCTGCTTTCAGTCTTACCGTTCTTCAACCAACCAGCCTGGCATGGTAGGACCTTGAGGACCGATTGTTCCATCCAGTATAGCCTGGTTGGTTAATCACGATAGGCAAGCCCAACCACCAAGTCAAGGCAGCAGCAGCAGTTGGGGGTGCTATAATTAATAAAAGAGTTTTCGTTATAGGTTATCACCAAAGGCTTTTATCACTTCTGATAATACTATATAGTATTAGTATTTTGTTTTTCATCTAAACAGCACTCAATGTTGTATCTTTAGAAGTTGAAATAAGATACGGCTTTATGAAGTTATTTTTCTCATTTTTGACCTGGATTGGGCATCATTTAACATTATTTTAAGTATTAGTCAAATTGTTATATAACGCAAATTATCATTAGGTGTTTTGTATATTATCTAAATATTACAGAAGTTTAGGTAGTCTGGAAAATATTTACGCACTGCCAGAAATATAGGTCCTTCATCTTCTAGGTTTAGTATTTTCGAACCTGACTTGCTGAATTCGGAGTTTCTTATGTGTTGGATATAAATATTGTGCTTCTGGTTAACCGGTGGTGAAATTGTATTTTAATCCACAATGAAGCAGTAAAATGTATTATGCCTAAATAACTAACTCATTTTTCTGCCTTCAAAATGTAAACCACTAAGTGTATTCCTAACGAGAAATTTTTTTATTGAAACAAACTACTAGATTTTTATTAAAGGCACAAACTCTCTAGATATTCAAGTAGGGAACAGTAAAATTTCGTTTCAATAATGTGTTCGATATAACTTCAAAAAAGATTGTAGTTTGAATGTCGTCTGCTAGACTGTAATCAGTTATGGAAGTCATTATAGGACTGGGGATTTCGGCTGCTTCAGTCTATTGATGGTGCAATGTGAAATTGTAAACACTACCACTAAGAAATGCTCATATTATGCATTCTGTGTTAATTCCTATTTCAAATACTTGTTCTACTACATATCAGTAGTTTACATCTATGTCCATAGTGTACAAGGTCTCCGAAGTACTTTCAGTCATCACGCTTTTGTTTAATATTGTTATACTTAGAATAAGACTCAAGCAACCAGCTGCTCACATATTAGCTTAAAACCAACACTATGAGTCTAAACTGGTGTGATTTCTCGGTGTTATTGTTAAGTCATTGAATGAAGATTCGGTTTCAAATGATGATAAATCAGCTACTTAGAAGTCATCTGTTTACCATATGAAGATGAAAAATATTTTTCAAGGTATATCAATCGTACAATTTCCATTGCAATTAAGCAGTCCTGTTATAATGTAGGTTTAGAATTAATTACTTTATAATGACAGTTACTCAGCTATGTGCTCATAATGACCATGAAGATGACAAGCCTTTTCAACTTGAAATGCAATATTTACCGATGATATATTATAAAAGGTCTGAGATATTACGATGTTGAACCCTAGATTCTGACTCAGTTGTTCATTTTAGCACTTGAGGGTTGTGTTTATACATTGTTTGTAAATCTTAACCTAGAGTTCAACTTCGGTCATGTCTTCTTTATATTTCAGTCCTTCAGGTGTCTGTACGTGGTTAACTGGATTCGGAAGAAAACAATTTTCTCTTCTCTTTAGTTTACACCATTAGTTTCCAAACTACGCAATCATTTGGTTTCGTTCTAATGAACTAAAAGATCGTATAGCTTGGTACATCTTATTTTCATATTTACCAGCTATTTTGTTAAGAATAGACATTTATCTGCTAATATTTCAATACACTACTTGCAACATTAGAGGGAATTATTTTACAACATAGGATGACTGAATGTCAATCAGTCAAGTTTGGTTAGCGTAGAAGTAATACATATTAATGTTCACGCGAAATCTAGTCACCGCATTCCTTCGTAAAGTTGTACTGATGACAACGTCTTGCATCACAGGGAAGCTACCAATTTATGTAAAATAAGATCTTACTACTAGCACGTAGTCAGTATTATCTCAATTTTATGAAAAATTTAAAAAGCATCTATGTAAATAACAGGAATACAAGTTTAAATGGTACTTATATAGTGAATGTCGACAACTACTTAAAGTGTAGACGTATCACCAATTTCAAGTTTAACAGTATGAGTCATCATCATCTTAAAAAAAACTTTCACTTCTAGCCATAAATATTCACATAAGATTAGCATGATGTTTTTAAACGGAACACAAAAAATAAGGATCAAAACAAAATGAAATCATCAAAGAGCATCAACCATCAAAATAAACATCATTATTCGGAATGTACAGTACGTATATTTAAAAGTGTCATAATATTTGTAAATTTGATTCAGTAGAGAAGTAAATAACCCAACTAATCCCGTCACCTCTTTAACTATCTCACAAAACATTTTATAGTTAAAGCAAAAATTAATAGCTTTGATAAAGTGTGAGTTTATCGCATGAATAAATGTATACATTCACTTGTATTTAGATAATATATGTATATAGGAATAGAGTTTTCTGTTCTGGACAATGACGAAAACAACATAGGACTTGACTCTCAATGTTCGTGTTGTAATTGTGGTGGAATCGACGGAATTTAATTAAAAAAGTTTTACTTTATAAAAATAAATGATACGAAGAATTATGAAGAAAATGATGATGTTTGATTCAAAATATCGATTGCTGAATTATGTCTTGGATTGATTGAATCATGTTCGATTTGCTTAAATAATGACTTACCACCATTTAGATTAGCGTTACTATTGTTTGCATCGAAACGATGCGTAGATTTGGACAAAAGCAATTTTAAACCATTCAGAGATCTTCCAAACACTGGAGGTTTATTCGTATTTATATTATTAATGCTGTTTAAATTAAAATTCCCTGGTGAACTTAAAGTTGTATCGATAAAACGGATTTCTGGTTTGGCTGCAGTATAACTATTAAGTGTAGAAGGATCTATAATGGCAGTTTGATCAGTTGTACTACAATTAAAATTAATGTTATCCCCATCATGATTTAAAGTTTGTTGTGGAGGAGGTGATGAATAACGATTATACTTTGGCCTGATAGGCCATGAAGTGTACAAACTAGGTGGATAATTAATTTGTTTGGAATATTCATTATCATAGCCATTTACAGCTTTTCCAATTGTTGTTACCCCATTTTCATTGCTCCAACTGAATGGATATTTTGGTGATGTTTTAAAGTTTACATTCGTTTCTCCTGGAGTAGCTCCACTTGAACTTATATAACCTGGTACACGTTTGCATTGCACTAATGAAGTTGAGGATTCTGAGTAAGGGTATTCGATGTAAGTATTTCTATCAAGATTGAAAGAAACTTGATACGGTTTTCTCTTAAGTGGTGATGGGGCAGATGAACAAAGACGAAGATTAGAATTTGACCCAATCATATTAATGTCTTCATTGTAGCTTCTAGAGGGTAACATCACAGAATCTAAGAAAAAAATAATATGGCGAAGTTAGCGTATCATATTTTTATACCGTTTATTTCGTAATGTTAAGAATTTAAAGCACTAAAACGTTGTGCAAAGGGATTTAGATTTTTTGTAGTTTTACTGTTTGAATACCTTCAATACTTATGTTTTTAAATGAAGAATTTCCATCGAAGAATAACTTGAAGAAACTTACTAATGGATATTATGATCAATGTTTACTTCATGTACTTGGATGATGACGAAAACATCAACCACCCAACCACATTTACTAATCTACATAAAAGATAATCAGATATTTACCTGTAAATGTATATAATGTAAATAAATGTTCCTTTCATTGAACAATGGACTTATTGTTGACAAAATAAATCCTTAACCGGGTGCAGTTTGTGAGAAGCAGTTAAACTCTTAACGTGTTTTCAGAGATTTTATTACAGTCGGATTGCGACTAGCAGTGGAATGTAGAATGAGCATCTCGTCTTATCTGGGGTTCGTCTTCTTGCTGTACCGGCGTTACTATTTTTATGTTAACACTGATAACTGAACTTATTACTTATCTCTTCAGTTGTTAACACATTATTTACAAAACTACCGAATCCAGATAATATATAGTCATTAGTTTTATATTTATATTACCTTATTTATGGATTTCAGATAGCACTGAGTACTACAATATGACAGTATGTGAAAGTCACAGAATAAATTCTTAATAACAGCAAACATGACGAAATAGATTCGAAGTTTTTCTTAGTATACTTGAGGTTATTAATGCATAATTGTTGATTTCATTTAAGATTGTACAAATTTCATCATTACATGTAGTAGCTATTATATGGTTAATATTCAGCATCCCCAATTTTTTGATAATTGACTATGTTGTCTCATATAACTGTAGGAGTAAGGATTTACATATTCCATTATTTTCGATTCCCGCTTATACTAATTATTTGAGGGTATTATTAATTCTGAAAAGAGATTAACTGAAGAACCGTTAAAAAGCTATGTTTTGCTCTAGTTAAAGACACTATAATAGTATATGTTCAGAATCCTTCAAGGAATCTAAATCAAGACCCACAATTCTTACAGCAATCACAATACTTTTAAGTCAAAAATCTGAATTTAGTGGATTAAATTCTTAACTTTAGTCAATTTAAGATCCACTACCCTCTTTATCCAATAACATCAACGAATTATTGTCTTCTAACTTCATAAATTTCACGAATAATATTTTTCAATTAGAATACTGGCAATTCTATCTTTAGGTTAGTCACCTGTGTGCACATGGTATCACTTCGTGTGTCATTTAATAAACCTCGAAATATTCATAGATGTAGTTAATAGATTACATAGTGAAAAACTTAAATATGGGAAATAAGATAAACTAATCATGGATTCTGTGTTGCTTTTTTGGAATGTCAGTCCTCCATTTTTGATATTTTTAGCTTCTTGATATTCAACAGATTTGCTTACAATACTAATGTAGGCAACAGTATCAACTGTAAATCGCAAAGGTTTTATAAATTGAATGTTGAGTTAAAAATGTACAAATAAACAGAAAGTAAACAGGTTTATAATGTTAAAATGTTCTGAAATTAATCACTTATGTGATTTATTTAATTATCAAGTGTTGTGTGTTTAGTGTGAATTCAATATCTAAAAGAATTGAAGACAATTTCCCATGGCGATTTTCAACATGAGTTTCTAGTGACTGAATAAACACTGAATACTATACAATATTAGTTAACTGTAACACAAATCACCTTAGAATGAAGATGAAACTGTAAAACTGACGGGTGACCGAGTTCAGCTTATGGTCAATAAATTTGTTACCAATGCTTAGACAATAACTTTCGATCATGAACAATGGACTATAAAATTGAATTAAGGAATTTTGATATAAATTGATGTAATTTATAAGGTTTGACAGGATATTTAATCAGCAAAACTACTTTGCTTAAAACGTGGATAGTGGGAAAAATAAGGAACTGTACATTGTACTTTTGGAGGATTTTTAATTGGCTGGCGTTGTGTTGCCTAAGTTGCAAGGTTTAACTGTGAAACTTTCATTGTCTTTCTGGGTAACATCATCCGCATATATTTGAAAGAAAAGTGAAGTAATAGAATCTCTTAACTACTGACTAACCACCTGTTCTTTTGACCTGCCATTCGATTGGTTACTGTTCACAATTGTATGGCCGTTGTTTGAATGTTTATTTTGGTTATTTTCTCTCTTAACATGACCTCCGAGATTGAAATTGTTGATCTTTATTCTATTGAATCGATCCAGATATATCTAATTGGTCGATGATTGAGTAGAGTGCCAGTCTTCCAAGAATCCCCCGGTTTTCCTTGTCTTTTCTACCTCCAGTATTTCGACGTTTTCCCGATTGAACTCATATCTGAAGCTGTCCATATGCACTTATCTTAGCAAAGATATATTGGGGCGTTTAATAGGCAACCAGCATTAATGTAGACATAGATGGTGAGAACAGCCATTTTGTTCTATGCAGTCTTTTGAGCCACCGCTGAAATTTACCTTGCATATGATGCTTGAATTTTTCGTTTGTCGTTGTGTCCTCTGGTATGCATAATACTTATTGCAACTTTTCTTGACGTATCTCCCATAGTTTAGAAAGCATCATCTGTTTACCTTGTATTCACACTTAGGAAAGGACATTTTACTTATAGTTGTACTTTTCATAAATAGGTGATAGATTATTGAAAAGAATGTATTCTTATCTCCTAGATACTTTGTGGAAAATAAATAAATTTATCAGAGGTGATCATTGTATACAAACTTCGTAATGGTGAATGCACCTAAAATGTTGTTTTTTTTAAAAAAAGTCACAATAATACGTCAATTAAGGAGTAATAGGAGATATTAAAATAACCGGTTGATTAAATTAATCGTTGTTAAAGATTTAGCTTAGAATATAAGTTACTGAAGTTTGGTAGCATGTATTTTACTCACTAAATCTACATCAAATTTTATGAACTACTTAATGGATTGAAGAATGTGAACTGGCATTATAAGTGAGTATATTTCATCAACTAGAAATAATTGTTTCTTCCCATTACTATTATTATATTATTGTTAGGACGTATTGGAAAACTACTCACGACTAGGAAATAATCAACACTAATTAACAGTTTGTGCCAACAAATTTGTATGCAATTTTTCCTTTCTCAAATTCAGTGTGTCATTTTCATGGTATTGTCTAACAGACAACAGTTTCTTCAGTAAATCACTTTTACTGTTTATATTTCAATTGCTTTAAGAATAAAAATCAATTAAATTTTTTCAGGCGGCTGGTTTATAAAGAATTTCGGCAAACTTTAAGGGAGTAATCAGCCTGAGAAACAATGATAGATACAATTCAATTAGCTCAGGAATGAGGTGGTTACGTATAACTGAAGTCACGCTGTATCACAAACTGGGTGAACTTGAAGATCTATATCTAAAGTGACGTTATAGTTGTAGTGAGTGTATGCCACTAAGAAGTTCCAAATTATTGAGAAACAATTCTTTGCCGATGATTGGTTTTAGTCATTCTTCGGGAAACATCATTTTGGGATGAGAACTGATTTTCAGACCTTATTTCGTTTAATTAACACGTTCTACACTTTCCTAGGCTTTCAAAGTTTGCACAACTAACTTATTGTGCACTCAGTATTTATAATAAGTGCCCCATCCATCATTATCTTTGTATTCTTTTTATTTTCAATAGTATTCTAGTCACTTGACAAAAAATATTGACAAATGATATTGCTCAATATTTATGACACTACTTATGAGATAGAAAACAAACTACGAAACAGCATGACATACAAAACTAAGTGATTTGCTACATTGTAAGTTAATATGAGTTTTTTAATTGATATAGCTTAAGCATACTAACACACGTAGTATTCCATAAAGCATCTATGGTCTCAGTCAATAGAATATGAAGCAACACAATAGTACGTAGTATGGGAAAAAGAAAGAATTCTCGTTTTATGAAGCAAATAGAATTAAATAGGAATTTTAAGCACCTATGTATTGGATAATCAATATAATATTGGACGTAAACGTAGATATTAATATTTTTGGAAATAAATAAACCTTGAAACGTATATTATCATTATTGTTATTGGTAATTAAACAAAACAGAAAAAGCCTAAACCACAGCAGGGCTCTGATCAACAATATATATAAATCCACAGGAGTCTTAAATGATTGATCCATGCACTTCAGCATCAAATTAATTGAATCATGTTTTTCACTTACTGTGGTTAATAAATGTGTTCGATTCTATGATTAAAGAGGTTCACTGATTTGTGAACGATCTTAATTTAATTAAATAGGAATAATATATTTGTAAAATCTCAGCGAATGAATTTGTAGTAAATCCAACGTTTCGCCTGGCAATCTGGTCAAGGATAATTCCTATTTAATGTCTTACATCAACCCGGCGCTCAAATACTGTGAAACTATTCGCTCTAATTTAGACGAGAGTTCTTATAGATTTTAATTTAATATAGAATAAACTGACACCTTTATACCTTTTACCGTAACACTTATTAATGCTTTTTCTACGGTCTAGTTACCTTAGATATGTGGTTTGAATAAAGTATAGGCCTAACATTATATGTTCTTTAGAATTTATGAAGTAAGAGATAAAAGATAAAGTTTTTGTCTTTTCAGCCAAATAATTAACAAAGATTATTTTTGTAGTTCGAAATTAAATACTTAATGTTTTTTGAACATGAATACACTTCGGACGGAATGTTTTAAAAAATCTGGTCAGAAAACCAAAATTTGTAACAGTCTCAATAAATAATAGTGTACCCACCAGTGAATAGTTTTGAGATGGATTTTATAACGTCCAATTGAAAGGTGTCAGCAAGTGAGATAGGTCAAGTCTCGAGTAAGCCAGTTATTTGTTTTTAATACAAAATACAGACTACGGTAAATCTCAAATTCACTGTATGAATAAAATACATACGACTGCAAGCAGTTCATATTATCAGGTAACCAACCAGTTTTTCTCATTTCAATTAAAACTAGTTAAGATGAAGATTAACTAACTTAAGTGTTGGTGGTTGGCGGTTAAAGTATAAAAATTTAACAACGCTCTTCCAAACCAGAGATAATGACAAATATTCATAATATATGACTCCAGTTATAACTTAGATGGGTCAAACAGTCTGACATTTACCGAATAAAAAAATTTTAAATAGCCGATCATTAAATAAGGCTTGTTCCATAAATTTAATTTCCTTAATTTTTGAATCACACAGCTAGAAAACTCTCATCAGGTAAAACAGGAAATAAGAAAGTATACAAATCCAAAGAAGCGGTTAGTTATTAGGATTATTACCGGAGCCATCTAGTCACAGGAGATATAGGTTATACACAGTTCACATTGAAAGGATTATGAATTAAAACAATGAGCCATTAGAGTCGCTTATGTAATATCCGTTATTCCAAAGATAATTTTAACAAGTGACTAAAATCATCCAGAAAACTCTTGAAAACTGTAAGACACTGAATAGTGTTTTTCACCCTATTATGGAATACTATAGTAACCTATATTTAACATTGAAAGTTAGACCATACTTTGGAACTATAATTTTTAGTTAACCACACCACCATGAAGCATATATTCTGTTTTATTGTCTATCGATATGTATTTAACTACAACAACTTAATTGTGATATTTGCACAGAATGATTAAAATTCTACAGCAGTTTACCACTGGTTTGTTATTTTTATTTGACTGAATATTAGAGTCAGCTTAAATGTCATCTTTTTCTACCAGATCGTCTTTACGGAGCTAGTTAATGCAATTATGCCAAAACCAATTTTGCGTTATGAATCGTAACACACTTTTTAATAGTAATGAAGTGTAGATAAAATTATTATGATTGTTTATTTCATTTGCCGTAATTATTTTTGACAATAATATTTGTTCTATGTGGGATCGGCTGACTGGCTTACATTAAGCGAAACAGAACAAGTTTTGTTAAGAAAATTTATTCCTTATTGTAATTGAACAACTTAAAGCAATAACATGTGCAATATATACCTTATGTTTACTAAATTAAAAGGATAACTGATTATCTACTGAGATGTGGAGATGGAATTTACTGGTGTCTGGTACCAAATTTTAGGTTCAAATATAGCTCTTCAATGAATCTCATTTAATTCTTGCGAAACAAAATTTAACCACAGTCAAAAATGCAATCTATTATTCTTTATGGAGTCACAATCACTTACAAAAATGTTAATGTCTTTTATAGCGAACGGTATAATTCAGTTGTTACTCAAAGTAGATATTCTTTCATGATTTTCAGAGTTCGGTTACAGTGATATTTTGTGTATGTTTTGTAGCTTATATCACGAAGAACAGTAACCATACATTTGTCAATTATATTTGAATATAAAGGAATGTACAAACAGCATATCTAGAACATACCGTGTTGTGTCCGAGTCATTAATGAGTTTTTTGAATAGGGTTGAGATTTTTTCCAGTATATGGATATAAATTTACCAGATTTCTTAAAGGAACAGTATGGAAATCCTTATACCGGTAAACAAGATCCTACCATTCATCTAAGGAATACATCATTGATATTCACTTATGATGTATTTGTTACAAATGATCTTCTGTTGTTCAAGTGGGCATTTTAACTTGAGTTTCAAAATGATGATTAATTTTGTTAATCCATTCTAATAAATATTTCATAGTCCGAAGGTATTTCGGAACTCATTAGGATTAACGGTATTCCTACAGTTTCGCCAGTTGAACACTCACATTGAATCTCATAGTACTGTGCTATCATCGTAATTTAGCTCAAGAATTCTTAATACTATACATTTATAATTCTGATGTTGTAGTATAAAACTGTACCATGTTACACGATAAACATGAACCTTTTAAGATAGCCTAATTCTATTCGATTCAATAGTTTATTTCTAGTCAATTCACTAACACATCGGACAATTTGTTAGTCAGACTGATTTAAAGTGTTTAACTAGACATGGATAACCATCATGAATGGCTACCATTGATGGACGTCAAAGTAAAAGAACATACATTCATTTCCTCTTTATTTCAGTGAAACTCTATTTTATAACTCCCTGGTGCATTTTATGTTCATATTTAAATGAATCTTTGTTAACTACAATAGAGATATTATGGAGATCTTTGAATTTTTATTAGTTAACATTACCGGCTGTCGTCTAGGAATAACTGTTTAAACTTATATTTCGATTACTAATTTGCATTGAATGCAAAAATTAAAAGAGCTGTGAACAAAGCAGTAATAGAAAAATGTGAATAAAATGAATTCACTCAATTTCAAGGCCTCTCGTCAGCTACAAACATCCTGAAGTTACAATGGTTAATATTATTATGAAACACAGTTTTACATACCTTAGTCGATGAATTTGAGGTTGGTGTTCGAAACGGGACAGAAAATCATAAGAACTGAGAGAAGACAAAAAATATGATATTAAGATTGATGAGTATTTATATGTTGAAAATGAAGTCAAATTATGAAGGGAGTGATCTCATATACACTAAATGAACGGCAAAATATAAAAGGGTGGTTATTCAATCAAATTAATTAGTTGATGCAAAGTCAACACCACGAACGAATGTCAGTGGGTCGCTCAAAATTATCAATTAAAACAGCTACATAATAGGCAAGTTAAGTCACTATAATTGTTTAACTATGGAAGTAAGGGAGTTGCTGAACTTTCTTTCGGTTTACAAAGGTCAAGTGTTTAATTAAATTTACCCCTGTACTGTGGAGTAAAGCGGAGTCCGTTGATAGTTAATAATTTTGAACAGCTTTGTGCTATCCACCTTAAGCCCACTGTCCATTAGGGTCAATAATTTCACATGCAAATAGTGTACTTCCCTTCGAGCATATTCTCAGTTCCAAATGAACAACTGCCACCAAAAATACAAGTAAATTTATAGATACAATTAAAGATGACTTCAGAAGAGTAAAGATCTATTTCTGATTGATCCAAAAAAAATTTGGTAACATTTACCTAAACTGCTTGGGGTACGTATGGAATTTTCTTAAAGTACTGCTTCAATTCTTTTGTCGTTTATGTCTTCAATCCCATCTCTTTTGAATTCAAGATGAGCGAGTACAGGATTTTTTCATCTCTTGTGAATCTGTAATATTCGGAAATTTTTTTTCCACACTTCTCCGATATGCATGTTTTGGAAGACACTTTCAATGTGTTCTGACGCTTTCAAAATTGTTTTTATTTTAGTAAATATTCATGTAGATGAAATGAACGCTATTTTTTTGCATGAATCTTTTGAATACCACACTCAATTACGCTTAAGTTCAAACTCACCGTCATATAGTGAAAATCACGAAAAAGTACTTTCGCTTCTTTTTCTAGTGCATACATAATATTTATATAATTTAAACAATATTAAATTAAAAATAAAGAGCAAAATGATATTTCACTGCACATTTTAAAAACAATTCTGATTATGAAGTAAAGTTTGGTGAATAACCACCGAAAATCAGGCTGAATTTGAGATTATGTGGTAATATACACACACCAACTCACAGAAAATCAAAACACGAATTCGGAATTATCGAGAATAACATGGTGCTTTAAAGCCCCTGTATCGAATTGAAATAAATAAATTGTTCAACTTCAGTCACTTCTCATATAGCCCAATCCTTATAAAATATTATTTGAAAGGTAAGTGCTTCGGAGTTGACTCCAATGGTTCCCAGAAGCACATCAAGGAATCCATCTAGTAGATAGTGATTAGCGAGTACACGGTTATCAATTAATAAGTTTGTTTTAGGTAAATGTTTTCTTTTTTGGATATTTATTCATGTGCATATATTCGTCGAACTTATTCATTTATGATAGGTTTTTTTTAAAGACTAAAAGTTAATTGTTATTGAGAAATAATTATGATGTTTATCAGGCGTCAGGGCGAAGACTAGAGACAGAGCTCATTGTACTTGATCCATTTTCTTCGCCATGTAAAGAACACTGAGAGAACTACAAAAGACCATTGTAGCACAGATAGATAATATATGAAACTAACAATAAGTAAATATTTATCGGTGTATGTAGGTATGTGTGGTCTGAATTTATTAAAATCTCAAACTTAATCTGTTTAACAATCAATGTCTACCGCACACAACAATGATTTTGGTAATGTGACTGATTCAGCTTTTTCAGATGAATCTAATCTATTTTCATTCATTAAGTGAAAATTAACACCCAATGTGTGTGATACGCATTACAGGGATCGATTAATTAATTTAACCAGCAGTACTATTAATAGTAATAAAGATAATAATGTAAGCAATGACGTGATTGATATGACATTGATCTGTGTTCTTTAAACAATAAAAATGGTCTTTACAAAAGAATACAAAGTGCGTGTAAATCTACCTCAAACTAGTGAATGGTGTCGTAATCTTATATCGAAACACTCTATCATTTAAAATGTTACTATTGAGTACACCACTCATTAAGTGTAAACTTAATGAGTATTGTTAAATGTACTATGATTAGCCTTGTACAACTTGATGTTTGTTTTACGAGAAATTAAGATGCTGAGTTGAATAATGAAATAAGAGAAAGTAAACAAACGAAACAAAGAAGAATTAACTACAGGAAAGAATGAAAAAAGAAAAGAAGTTACAGAAAATCTTTGTAAATTTCATATAAATACCATTGTTTTGTTTGGTTAAAAATTTTTGTTTTATACTGGATTTCATATGCAACCAAGTCCTTTTTGTGTTCAAATTAGTCATTTATCTCAAACAGTGAAGGTAGATGGAAATAGTAGAAAGTGATAAAATGTTAAGAAATTAGTGGCGTTAAAAGGGGATGGTAAAACAAGGCTACTTATTGCAAATCTAAGTAGGATGGTTAAGCTAAAATCTACGAAAAATAGCTATAGCTAATGTTATCTGGTTGGAGACAGCAGTAACCTCGTTATGTCTTAGTTATTTAACAACAATGATAAATTATACAAACACGTACTTGTATTCGTCCAGGCTCATTCAAGTAGTTTGGCACAACAGTAAATTGTCTTTCAATATTCTAGGAAACGATCAGGAACTTCAGGATCGTCATTTGATTTTTGTGATTCATTGCGTTTTTGCGAGCAAAATCAGTTAACGGTCGATATTTCAGATTCATGTCTACATTACTTTATTTACATAAGTAACACAAGCAAATCAGACAATCTTTTAAGAACATCGCTTCAGAGAATAAAACGTTGGTGATTAGTCAGAGGTGTTAGGTATTTTGGTAATAATTAAATTTCACAATCACTTTAATGAGTTATTGTTTTTAGTTCAAGATGAGATTCCACTAGGGGTTAAGTGTAAATTTATATCAGTGATAATGCAGAAAGCTAGGCTCTTAGGTATGGTAATATTAGCAGATATCTTTAACACTCAAGTTGGTAGTTTAGACCGAAGAGAAAGACAATTGGATGGGACTTACAGTGTCCCAGCTTAACAAACAGATAGTGGATACCGATTGTAGCAACTATATATATATAACCATTTGTTTCTGGCAACCATCGACTTGAAACGTAAAAAGAGATATCGCGTGACTTGAGCAACCGCCAAAATCGATCCAGAAATGGACACAGATGAACGTGATACCTATCAGACGATGGAAAACCAAGATGTGGCATCAGTTTATGATGACACTGGGTTTTGTACTGAGCTTCATAGGTAGGTTCAAACTCCCTGGTTAGGGACAGCATGTTCATCGTAACCAGTGATTGAAGATTTAGGCGTCATAAATTAAAATCTTTAGAAAGGGTTCAAGTGGATTCATTCCTAGTCTTCCATTGGGTCCTGAATTTGAAAATTTCCCCATACTTTCCCTATGATTCCATGAAGTTATTTTTTCTTCTCAAATCATGTCATTTACGTCTATCCCATTTTACTACCACTGGTACTGTTAGCAATTTGACTACTCTGGGCTAACCATGACAATCCTATCTCAACTTGAATCGATTCAAATATGTACTAAGTTCTGTGTTGAGTATAACTGACTGACTAGTATTGAAGGTAAATATGATGAAAAAGCTAGGAATGGAAGAGAATACCTATCATAGGGATTAAAAAACCACATACACAAGCGGTAATCTTCAATTTATACACTTAAAAAATCAGCTTTTTATTTAAAGCAATGAGTTACAAATTAACAATCAACCATAAGGAATATATCCACATGAAAGATTTGGTGCTCACTAATCAGTGATTACTTTTTAGCTATATAAATCGATAAATTATTATTGATTTCCTATCCCAATAATCATTATTTGTATATCGATTCAATTGAGTTTATACACAATTTTCTAAGATTATAGTGTTCATGTATTTAATTAGTAAATTTAAACCAGAGTGTTATGTAAATAATGGTCATTAAGAATAAATAAGATTATTTATAGTGTACAGATTAGCAAACTTTTGAAACTGAATTCCCCTTTGAATCGAAATATAGTAGAAACACGTTTTGTATCGTAAGGAATGTCTTTTTCATGAAACCATAATATTTATTTACCAAAATCAACCAACCTATTTTAATAGAGTTCTTGTTTCAGGTTAATATTAGTCAGATGAGTATAGAAGAATTCAAGAATTACTGAATAAATGTTCACTTATTAAATTTTAAGCCATCTGTTATTATTCAGGCATGTTAGTAAAATTTTCAAAAGTGAAGTACATACAATGGATTGAAATACAACATACTCATTATTGAAATGAAAGTCTTGATTTTAACCGGAAGGAATAGAAAGAGCTAACCAAATCTCATTAATTTTTACATTGTTTGTTTAAGTCGTCCTAAATTTCAATGCAAATTAATTCTATTGGTATAACACTGAGGTGAACGGTTAGTTTATGAAGTTCTCATTGTTTTTCTATAAAAAAATCAGTTCAGGAAATGGAAAAATACTAAAAACTCTCCCTTATCAGTTGCCAATGTTTTTCGTTAGCTTGAATGATCAGAACTAATCTCAAATGTACTTAGGATATATGATTCATTAACATGAAATCTATGGTCATATATCGCGTTATCTTAGACCGATTTTATACCAATATCATTATTATTGCCTATTCATCATGAATAACTAGAAATCGAAAATACCAAGTGATGATCATCATTTCATCTAAAATATTGAGAGGTGATAAAACTGATACTCGTTTAAACTAAACGAAATGCGAACAAGCAAACGCTTTGTTTACCTCAAAGAATGATTAAGCAATAATGTATAATGAAAAAGTGAAAATAATATTTGAGTGAGGTAATATTTCCACAAACTCCTTTGATATACTACGCTTTTTTTAGAATAGTCCATTTCTCAATATGGTGATTATGTTTTAATTAAACATCTTGTATATAGTCGATAAAGTTAAGTCTTAGCAAGAATTATTTAACAGGTGAATCCATATAACAGTAATTATAATGGTATCATAAAGATACACTTCGTCATATTGATTATGTGAATAAAATAAGTTTAGTTACTCATTTAAACTCAGTCATTATTCTATTATTCACAGTAAATTGTGAAAGGTATGTGCCCTGAAAAAAACTATCGAATAAACATGTCATTCCCCAAAAACGTTTATATCCGGAAATTGTATTCAGTCAGCTAACAAAATGTTTCTAATGCGTTCACAAATTAAAGCTCAGAAGATGAAATATACATGGAGTAACTTGTGTAGATTATTGGGGGAAATTTCTCGAAGATAAACTCAGATGTTGATTATGCCGAAAGCATTATGTTTATGCAGACAATAGTTATTGCGATTATGACTTTAATGACCGAATTAAATTTGGAAATTCTTTCTTCCACTCAAGTGATCTATTAAGGAAGATAAGCTTATACACAAACACAAAATAGATTTTATTCAAGCAGGGCTGCCTACTGTTGAACGAGAACACCTTCATTCCAGTAAAAAATATTATACTGAGTCGTTTTGCTTGAATTCAAGGACCTTGGTAACCAAATTAGGGTGACTGATCCACAAGTTTTACTTTCTAAATATCTTTCTTACCATGCACGTCCAACGATATCTAAGAAAACAATTAAGTAAATCTGAATTATTTAGATAAATTCTCCGAAATTAACCAATAAATGAAGATTATCAAGATCATTAATCACTTCAGGATAAAAACATCCTTATTTTAAGCATTCGTATCTTGCCATTAGCTTTCGTACACGCCATATTGCAGTAGTTTACAACTGCCATTGTCTAATAACGCGGCATACTATTTTCTTGTGTAGATGATTCCTGATACCTGTTCAAAATAGTAAAACATATCGAATGACTAGTTGATTAATTACTTTCAACTGCAGTGTAAATATTTTATCGAAATAAAGGAAGAGGTTTGGAGTTAGGTAAAGTCATTTGCTAGTAGATCGTCCTCTGACCTAGACGATTTAATTAAAAGATCTTCGATGTTGATGCATACAAAATCATTAGCACCTATGTTAAGAAGTGAATTTCTCATTAATACACAAGCATTAGGTTAGTCGGTTCTAATTATTGCATTTCTAATTGGTTGTAATCGTACGTGTTATTACCTTTATGAGTTCATAAATTTCTGTTAGATGTTTATTTTTAGTTTTTATCCGACCACGTTCTTGATCAAACGTCAACTTGTGAACTGATAAACTGAATCTACATCTCTGTGTTTATTGATTCCGTAGTAATATGAATACCACAGTCCTATAAGTTCCCTGGCATTCTTTGGATCTACTTGATAAGCAATTCTGTCATTTCCCAAATTGAACTAATGTTCGTGGTTGTCTGCATATCATATCTTTTCACTGCTGGTAATTGTTCTTATTTAGGTACATGAAAGGAAACCACCATTTCGTTCAATATAGGGCTTTTTGTGGTTGATTCGATTTACTTTCCCAACATAATTCAACAGAGAAAAAAGATCGATCAGAGATATGGTTGAAGGAAAAAAACAGTTAACAACAGTTCATAAACTCATAAGGGTAATGACACCTACGATCACAACCGGTTGGAAATATGATAACTGAAATGGACTGACCTAATGTTTGCGTAGTAATGTGAAACTAACTTCTTAACTAAGGCGCTAATAATTTTGTTCATATCAGCGTCGAAGGTCTTTTAATTAAGTCATCCAGATCACAGAAGGCTGCACAACAGTTATGTCTCATGAATCATTAGATTGTAATATTTTAACAGATTCACTTTTAGGGAAATAAGGCACTAAAGTAGTATGTAAGATGGATTCGTAAAAGATTTAAATTTGACAACGGAATCCGTCTCTGAGTGACGTGATATGAATAGAAACTGTCTGCAAAGATTAATGGATCATGGTTTGCCAATTATCGGGACAAGGCTTTTGAAGAGAAATTTGTCATCCTGTGAAAATATTTTATTGTTAGGTCTGCTGTTTCGACCAACTTCAGGTATTTAAATTACGTTGATCTGTCATCAGAGATTTCGGAGGCACAAGATTTCTCAGAAACTCTATACTAAATAAAAGACCTCCAACACCTCAATTGCTTTACTGTAAATAGTGATTGGAAATGAGTTTTTATTCTCTGCACAGTAAGCGAAAGAAGAATGGAACAAAAAATCGACTCTCTTTCGGTCTTATTAACTTGTTAGTGTATGCATACTTGACCATGTGGAACTTATGATTGAATAGACTTAGTTTTCTATTAAAAAATCTCGACTACATTTACCAGGAAACTCATGATCATTAATCTTTGGAATTGATTTAGATTGAATTAATGTGTATGCAAATAAATATATTGAGTTGCACTATAAAGTGGATAAACTTCTGCTAACATATACTAGAAATCATACTTTGAAATGATTACATTATTAATGGTCTTGTCACCTGATAACTAAAATCTAAGTGAAAATCACATGCAATACTTTATATATGGTAATTAATAAAGGGTTAGACCGATTGTTAGCAAATTTTCATTGACATCTTGAATTCAGTTAAAGAAATCAGTAGCCTATGGATGATTATACCATTAGAATAAAGGAAACCAACTATTTAGAAAATGTGTTCAGAAAATGGACAAAACGAAAAACACTCTACTAAATGTATACAATGTTATATATACAAAAATATTCAGTCTGTTCTTATGAAAAGTTTCAAGGTCAAGCTGTGACATTCAAGTATATCATTTATATTATGAATACATAATGATCAAATACAACATATATTCAAATAATGCTGAACAGTACATTATTATTTTTAAGGTGGTGAGAAATACTTCTGGAAACCTATAATCGTGAATAAACAAGGTTATTTTTCCGTTTCCTCTTAGCACTAAGTGTCATTGGTTTGGGTATACTTATATACACGTGTATCACAATTAATTGTGAATTCACAAGAACGGAATAAAGTATATAACTATGGTTAGATTTATTTTGCAATTAATTAAATAATCCAGGGTATATTACAGTGATAATTGATTACCATAAACTAGATCGAAACTTTTCTCTGGTTTTTATTAGTTTCGTCCACTGATACTCTGTATTAACCTTCTGGGATCAAACTCTCAACTCAAGAATATTATGTGGTTGTAAAAATAATTTCGCTCTTCTATATTATTGTTTTTTCAACTAAGCAGTTGCCAACGCTCAGAGAATTCATTAATTTAAAGCGCTAAGTTTAACAGCTTATTATTGTTGGAAGTTTAGCGCTTGAACTGACTACTATAACTTTTTTGATTTCCATAAGTTACAACAGTAGATGAAAAAATGAAAATAAACCGCTTGTCGTCACGGAAATAAGGTCAATTTAAGGAGTTCTTTTATCATTGAGACCTACTTTTTGAGAGAAGGAAAATATTACTCTTTCTGATAAAATAAACTTCCTTTATCTGTTATAAGATGGAAGTTTGTATAAGCAGTGATTTTTAAATACTGACCGTGGAAACTAACAAGAAAATAATTTTACTAAATCCTTTAAAAATGAATTAAGTTCGAAAATGAGGGTAGTGATGCTTTCATCAATAATCTAAAAGCATAGTGGGGACTGCGAGATGTTTGAGTTCCACGTTCGACTCCATGAAGAGCTGCGTCATTTCGTCAAAGAGTAGTAATATACTGCTAGTAAACTATTTAGTGCTTCCTGATTCTCTACCGATTCTACAGCTGACATCAGTTCGCGATGTAAATTACTTCAAAATTATGTCAAAAAAGTGCCAACCTGTAAATTAATTTGAACCACCCTTCAATTACTATTAACTCACCTGATAATAAAACTACTTAATAAATATATTAGCGTTTGGTAACTATTTTAAATTGCACAATAGAAAACCAAAATCATAAGAAAGTTTATAACAGTTACTAAGTAATGCTTGGAGTATAGTATATTTGTTAATCAAGTTGAGTCATAAACACATTAACTCAGACTCTTGAGATTATCTTAATACTACGATTTAGTGCACTTTTGAAAAAGATAATGAAGTTTTTATAACAACAATATCGGGTGATTTCAAAGTTACCGACCACAGAAGAATCCATTTTTTATGTTTATTTTCATTTACTCATTACTGCTAGCAATCTAAACAAACTCGAGATAAAGTGGATTATTATTATTTTATTATGATAATCATTTATCACGCAGTTGGTACTGATGAATCAGATAAACTAATTATAAATTTGCGGCACATAATTTGGCTTTGCAAATTTATTTGAACTGATGGTAATTGAAATGAATATTCAACAAATTAGTCATGCTTTTATTCGAAAGATTTGAAATAAATATAATCCCGCTGAGCTAGTATAAATCGTCAAAAAATAAACTGTTGCAAATTGATTCGTTCGATTACTACTTTTTAAAGGGTTTGATCATGTATGGATTCATGAAGTAAAGTTGTTCAAGAGTCTCAAAGTAAAGTGAAATGGTTTTATGGTAATTGCTGATTTCTAGAGCTACTTTAACTGAGTTTAGTTCGTGATAAAAATTTTGTTGACATTAATTAGTGTGAGATTTTCAAAGAAATAAGGGTTGATAATAGTCACTGCACTTGATGGATTACATTGATATGGTTAGTATATAACCTCAAAGATCATATTGTCTCAGAAAAGCAATATCATAAAAAAAATCTATCGTTATATTTTGTACCACTATACTACCTATAAAACTATTGATAATTCCAGGAGAATATGTTTAAGCAAGTCTCAAAATACACACAGAGAATAAATGTTGTAACATCTTTGAGGAGCTAAAGTTGGAAAAAATTTAGTCGACTGTGCAATGGCATTTGAACAAATATCTAATGAACTCCTTCTTACTTCTGTAAATGCTTTTATACAGCATCCCTATTCCCTAAATAGGTCCTATTACAATGATTGAAAGTGAATAAGTCACATCACAAGTGGACAATTTTGATTGATTGGATATAAAAAGAAAATAAAAGTTTTTCACTTTCCCCAATCTATAACCGTATATTTTCAACATTATTGTATTACAGTCAAAGTAACCCTTAATATGCACAACCAGAACATTCATCCGACTATTTTCACCCGTATAAATTTTTATATATTTCAACCGTGAAATATATAGTGGACAATCTATATTCTGGAAATATCTTGAAGGAAAACCTATTATTCCTTTTTGGGTCGAATAATTCATAAAAATAACAGATATAGATGTACATATGTTATGTATTATAAAACCACTTATATTCATACTAAAAATACGTCTGTTCAAATACTTTTCTTTCAGCAAAAGAAATGAAAAGGTATTTATGACTTAGTCCCATTTTCCAGTTACCACAATCGATGTCATAATAATTGATAGGAATTTGAAGTGTTTTTAAATTTTTTCCAAGTAAATATGCATTTGAAAATCTCATCAGTTTGTTTCCGGGGTTCAGAAGTGGATTGTAAAAAAAAACAGTTTTAAGTCGACCAATTACAGCAGATAATCAATTTTAAAAAAAACTGGCTAAAGACCAGTCAACTCCAGCTTAATAAATGTTAGGGTTGCATAATAAAATCGTATAATTATTGATTCCTATAGCTTCTTATTTAATGAATAGTTGTGAGTGGTTAGAAACTTTATTTTTGTTGTTCCTATGTGACCGACCGAATTCTCACACTACCTCTATCGCTAGATTATACATGATCTAATTAACCAATAAACTATGTCGAAATATTCAATAGAACATATGATTCTTTTTTCTAAATACATTTGATGAGTGAGATGAATTTATCAAATTGGCATACAAAACGAGTGATATAAAAGCTTCTGTAAGATAGGCTATGTTTATGATCAAGAAGTCACTGGATAGAATCAGTAATATGTTTTACAGTTCACTTTAGCATCTGACAGATCTTTTTATTTATGAGTTCATAAGTCACTTTCTTATTATTTGTTCACGTATTATTGATCTTCACTCTTATGTATCTAGGATTTTAAGTTTAATCATCAAAGGTGGTTTTTGTTAGTAGACTGCATTTACGGAAAGATGTATAGTGAATAAAATTGAACCGGTTTCCTGGTCCGAATCTTTTTGTTAATCAGTTTGCAACTCAACTTCACCATCGTTATAATTATTGTGATTGTTATTACTGTATTTATCTTTTTTCTGTGAAACAGTTCTCTTTTTATTTTGCTCTCATTTCATGACCTTTCTTATTATCGGATAGAGTGAGCTTAATATGTGTGATCTCAGATGGGGAAGTTTTTGAATCTTATTAATTATGCTGATCTGCAAATCTTCTTTGCATTAATATACCAATTTTCCTAAACACTGTTTGCTCTATTTACACTTCGTCATTGGCTATTCGGACTGTACCGCTTAATCTGGGTGCACATTTTACATTCAATATTAAACGGCTCCTTAAAATTACGCGTAAAGAAAATTCACAAACTTTTAAATCAGATTAAATCGTACCTCTGAATGATGAAAATATAAAGTAGATTCATTACTCTAGACGTTGAAAATATTTTTGAATATTTTATGCACATATTGCAATCAATCTTCATTCAAAGAAATTGAATACATCTTTTGATGATGAATAATAATTATGTTTACTTATAGAAATAGTATGTTTTCAACAAATGTTTTGGTTACAAAATGAAAATATGTTGTCCAATATTATCCTCTCCATTTCATAAATAACAAGTTGAAGAAAAAAAACAACAATAAAACTTTGAGAAATTTAAACTATTTTCAAAATAGTGCAAACGTTAATTAAAAAAGTAACGCACACTTAAAACAAAGTTTTTGAATAAAGGGGGATAGTTCAATCTTAAACTGAACATTTTTTAAATGATAAGATTGTCATGTATGAAGATATTGATTAGTTGATAAGGTAATGGCGTGTGGATAAAAGACAGGTAATTCAAAACAGTAAAATGTGATTTTGTGCAGTGTTTCACTGAAATAAAATTGCCTCTTATCATTTATGTTGCAAGTGAGATTTTCAATCCAAGAAATATGTAACCTAAAAATCTGACTTAACTCTACAGAGGGTATTACTGTAAAATATGTAAGAGAAATACCTAAAGTTATATAAAGCCACAGATAAGTATATCGCTATATTTTTGGAATTTTGTAGAAGTATCCATTAATACAATCGCCTTTATCTCTTGGATTGAGTAGTTTTTAAATCATTTAAAAATTAGGAATAATTTAGAAATATCTCAATGAGTCACACCTTGAAACTGGACAAACCTTAATAAACTCTTTAATTAAATAAACGGAATTTGCTGGTAAACTCAATTATTGTATCATAATAGACTTTCCATAAATAGAAGTTCATTGAATTGATAAATTCATGAGAATATATTTGCGGATACGATTTTCAGCCAGCCAAGATAGCTGCAAAATTTTGATTGAACGCAATATATAAGAATTAAATGTGTATTTAATGAGTAAGTAAATAAATTAACTAGTCGCAACCAATTTATGACCGAGTTTCTTGATCAATTGATCTCAATATCTTGAAACATATAATTTATAGAAAGGAGCATAAAGTAAGAAGTTCCATGTTATGCATTAGAAAACAATAAATTAAATAGTTTAAAAAAATTTACGCTATAGCTTGGTTAAGTCTGGTGAATATACAAACAAAAGCATCATATACAGATGGTAATATACATTTTGTTAACATCAAAAATCATTTTTAAAGCCTTTATTACCGCCAAGAAGTTCAGACACGATTTCTGGACGAAACGTTGGAATTACTGAAATTTCAATTGCTCAGATTATTTCATATACTATTTTACCACATGATGTTTTAAAAATTTATGTGGTAACTATATAATTATGGCTATGCAGACTTCACAAATGTCCATTTATTAACTCTCAAATACTATCTAGAAAAACACATCACTTTTGATTTGTACAACAATTATATAGATACGCTTAACATGATGATCTCACTAATATTATAGTTTATAAATTATTAAATCGTTCTGCTATAATTTGATTGGTCAGTTTTCTACACCAATTACATTAAGAATGATTCTATGAAAACAAAGATGGATCAAGATTCTAACAACTGAGTGAAGGACTATACTTATGAAATTATGATTTTCGAACAATCGATCCTTACAAAATATTCATTTTAATATACTTATGAAAACGTTTTTGACATTCAGGACATTAATTTCGTCTTGAACATGTGTACTGAATAGAGTCGATGTATTCTCATTGAAACTCCACAGTTATAAATTCGAGTTATATTTCCAAAAATATAGCTACTTCTAAGCAATGTAAATCTTCTAGAAACAACAACATATTTGTTTAGGAATTTTATCAAAATGAACCTGTTAACAAAGTTATAATCAATATGTCCTGTGAAAACGGATATGTTCACAAGTCAACTGAAGGTGTAAGATTAATCATCAGAATAAATACAGATAACATGGAGTGAAAGAGGTAGTAATGTAATTACAAAACAAATCGAATATTCAACTGACTATGTGTCTAGGATGATGAGGACTGCGCACGAAACAGTAGTGTATTGAGTGTTAATTACAACCCTCATCAATTTAGAAGACGAGAAATAATAATGACAATAACAATGAATATCAGTATCGGGTTATGGAGATTGTTCAGTTTCATTGACATCATGAACCGATCAATATTAGACCACCATTCAAAATCTTTTAGCACTGGACAGAAATAAGTGAATGATGATTGAACAGTACCTGAATAAGTTATATTTAAGTTGTAAATATACTAAAGAAAAGCTTGTCTGTACGTTAGTTAAAACGTGTAATGGGAAGACTTAAGCTTTATTGATGGAACGCGTATAGTACTTTTATGCATAATGAAATCTACCATGAGTGCTTCAAATTTTTCATAGCTACTAATCACCTTCCCGTCAATATAATACTTATTTTCTAGAAAAGAAAATTCACCTAAACTTATGAATTATTGTATTCAAAGTTATATATGATACAAAAAAGAATGGAACTTAAGTATTAATTATTAAGTGGGATATTTTTTAAAATTTCTTTTCCGATCTCGATCCTTCAGAGAACTAAAACTTATTTGGTACACTAGACTTATAGTAAAACCCATGTTTTTATGTTATTTGCCTTTATTATAAAGGTCTGTCACTTTTACGTGGCTAACAATCTTTTCACCAAAGTTTATTTTTCTATTGTTCTATTCAAACATGTGTAATAATTTCAAAGTTTATTTCATTTTAAATTCGAAATGTTATCACCCTACTAATGCGTGTGCAACTGAAAAAATTGCTAAAACGATTGTGTTTCGCCACTTTGAAAATAAGACGATGGAACTGTGAAGAGGGCTAATTAGACGCAAAAGCATTGCCCATTCATTTTTACGTGTTTCACAGAAACTATGCAGTTTTGTAAGAGGAATTTATGGTGAAATTTCTAAAGAATTTTGAATAAGGACGAAAGTATGGTCTCAACTGTGAAAACAGAATTTTGGTATCCAATGTTCATAAGAAAACGAAAAAATTATTACCAGTTTACGAATTCGCAAACCTATGAATTACATTTGGAGTATTGTACATCAATTATCCAAATAATAATAAAATAAGACAGATAAGAAATCCAATTGTGGTTCGCTGCTCTATTTCTTCAGTACTTAAAATCTGAGAAAAATAGGTTATGTATTAAAGATTATTGATAAAAGAGCTAAAATGCCAATCAGACTAACCTGAAAACGTCTGTATAAACTACTGATACGGATTAAATTCACTCCATGTATATTGACAGATTAATGTCATTATTCACAAAGATAACGATCTTGATTCATCAAACATAGTTCCTACTAAAGGTAAGGTAAATTTCATAGCCAATGCAAATGTCTTTCAGTAAAAAAAGCATATAATCCTGCTAGTCTTTCAATCGTTCTCAATTACGGAGTAAGAAAAGAGCGACTGTCTTTGTCTTGGCTGGTTGCTCCCGGAACAGCTCAACGGTTAAATTCAGTAGTCTTACGCTAAAATGTCTTCGTATAGTGCGGGAACTAATTGCTGCTAAACTCTAGATCATTGAATAAGGTGATCTAAACAAAATCTAATTAATTTTGAAGCACAGAAGCAAAAAAGAAAGCAATGAAATATATTTCAGTATCAAATGTATGTTTTTCAAAGTTGTCACATTCATTTCTTATTTGTAACGTTTATTTCGGGCGAAACATTACTTGAGTGATAAAAATTGTTTTGTTTCTCTGAGTGAAAATTTCACATCTTGTTTATTTTGTACTTTTATTTGGATTGTAAGTGGGATAATTCGTCGATCAAAGTAACCAGTGGTCAAGTTTGTTGTTGTCCTTTTTTCAAGCTATGTAAATACGCCTCCTAGAGTGCTAGTAAATTAGAAATGGGGTTTGATATCAGAGCTTTATATATTTTAATTAATAAAGGCTGAAAGCATAAACTAAAACACTGAACCTTGTTATTGTCAATAAAGATGATCAATATCGTTCTAGAATACTCAAAATGATAAGCAAGCGACAATTTGCGTCATTTCTAAGCAATTATTTCAGACAGCCTATGTTAATGATTATGAGATGAATAACAATTGAAATGAATACAATAACTTGAAAGATTTTCTGGAAACACTGAAACATGTGATTTGAAATACACTATATACAATGTAAATGGTTGAAACCTTTAAGATATAACAGACTATAACATTTGGCAGATAATCTTTGCTCATATATGAAGCCTCAGATCTGTACATTTAATTCGATGTAGTTTCGCCAACGTTCGATATGATTTATTTTCATAGTAGTTTTGGGTCTATTTCAAGTTCCTCATCATTTGATAAGATTTTCTTCAGAAAAATAATCACGATTTCTGAAATATTCATCGAGTATACTAAGAGCAATATACTGATTTTTGGTATCCAATGTTCATAAGAAAAGGAAAAAATTATTACCAGTTTACGAATTCGCAAACCTCGTGTATGCGCTCTACTGAAGAGTCCCGTACAATGATGAACGGACCGTCTAGTTCTTCAAGATTTTCATTGATGATATAACTATTATTATACGATTTACTATTCTTAAGTTATATCCAGTCTATCGATTACTATCTCCTTTATTCAGAGCCACATTTGGCTAAATCTTGTATAAATGTTGTTTCTTATTTTATGGTACGATGTGGTCTGTTTGGTTGGTATATAAACCCAGTATGTTTGAAATAAATGATTCATATTGCAGAGGCTGTTATTGGTGTTCTGGACTTAATAGATAGGGCTAGGCGGGAAGCAGAATCGATAAGGACTGTAGACTACTCGTAGGGGTTTTATGTGTCATTAGTCTGATCGAAATTCACTGCTCTCTAATTGGCGCTATTACCACGTTATACATTAACAGGGCACTCAGGCCACAAGATATAACACTAACATTGATCGGCTTACGATTTCGATTAAATTCAGTAATCTACACTACCTCAAAGGGATAATCACATATATATTAAATAATGTCTCTGAAGTAAGTTGTCAATTTTTCTTTTACTATTTGTTTTTCTACACTTCTGCTGAAAGGTCGCTTGATAGACTTATGGAGAATGTTGATATATTGATTATTTTGCTCTGATATGTAATGAAAATGAAAACGCATAAATTTATCAGGAGTGGCGATTACAACTTAATATCGATCAAATATGTAGTCAAGTCGCAGTACGTTATCTGTTCCTCATTAATCGAAATGATCTTTTTCCATTTGAAAAAATTCACCTTTCATTAACTACAAATTAGTCTTTGTTTGATATCATTCTTGTAATAAATGGTTGTATAATATCCTCAATTCCAACTTCGTCTAGATGAAAGGTCGCGAATACGAAAAAAGGATCTGCCGACCATTTCTCTACGTTATGAGAAGGGTTTTTATGGAGATTTTAGTAATTTTATAGTTTAATTCATGAGTCAATTGAACGTAGACCACCATTGGAAACGTTGAAGCACTGGACGAATGTTTCGTTCATATGTGGTGCTCCAGCTTCAATTGATTCGTGAATTCAATCATAAATTCATTACTCTAACTAGTAGTAACTCTGAAAATGATAATTGTTACCGACGAAAACTTTAATTAAACCAATCAATTCTATTCAAATTTCTTGAAAACAAATTTCTATAGCTACAAACATTAAATGGAAAATTTTCAAAATTAATGGGACATAATGTAATTGGTCTCAACATTTCATACTCAAGGGACGTACACGGAATAATTTTTGTTAATACACCCTGCACCAATTATTTTTATGATTTTATAATGGTTTCTGAAGAACTAATATGCTAATTAATTTAAATCAGGATAATTATTTATGTATTTAATTAAAGTGCAAGGTACACTTGATTCAATTCACCTGTACTTTTATTAAATATTTATAAATACATAAAGGTCAAGTGTATATATACAGACACGACAACATTTTCATTTTTAAAATGTTACTTGTACTTGACATTGTTATAATAAAAGTACTATTGAAACACGGATTTTTTAAGCAAAATAATTTAGTAGATTGAAATTTACTTAGTATTGTTTGTTTGGATCTTCCCATTGGTGTTTTTAGGACTGCAACTGGTCAGTCTCTAATTGGCATATGGGCATACTGTGCGTATTGCCTCGATATAGTCTAAATTCACAATTTAGTAGATTTCCAAATTTTTACGATTTACATTACAACGCTATTATAACTGAACTGCCTTACCAAGTTATCCTCCATAAAAATAATCTTATTGACACATAGGCTTGATGAAAAAGTTGCATAATGAAGATTTTATGATGACCGAATTTACTGAATTACAAAAGCCTAAACACGATTGTACTGACAGTTAACATGTGTTTGCTTACGTTGTACAATAGAAGTTAGTAATGTTGCAAGTTATGGACTGAAATAGGTTAGACGGATATTATTAACAATAAATTAGGTAGATTATGCATTTATTAAGTAGACTATTTATTATTTTAAAATACGATCATTGACTATTTAACCAAACAAACAATTTTACCCAGCTGTTGACATCAAACATAATTTAAGCAGTTTTATCTCATTTTAGGATTTTTGAGTGGTAGGTACTTATGTTACATTTTATTCATAAAAGTTAAAATACCCAAGTTGTGCAACCCTAACAACACTGACTCTTTGTATTACCACGTACGTTAACATTAATATCATATAGCTCTTTGCTATTTAAATCTTGTAATTATAGAATCACAAACCTGTGCCTATAAGTAGTCAGTTGTTTAGTCTAAATCACAGGTACTAAACTAGCTCAGGGAGAACAACGTCACTTAAATAGGTATGAAACAATTTTTAATGTCATTATATCCAGTAATATAGGTGTAAAAGAAAGATGCAGATAATCAAGAATGAGAAACACTGTTGTCAACTTACATTGTCGTTACATTCTTCATTGAGTATTCTGACAAATTACAACTAATGGAGAGTTTTCTCTTGGGCTAAAAAATACCATTATCATTAGGAATCCCATTGGCTGATAGATTAACCTAAATTATTATATATTAGTATTATTCTATGAAATCTTAGTTTGAAATAAAACACTTGTTCGTTATTTTCTAGCTGTCGATGGTTGTTCAGTAAGCTGACATTAAAATTTTTATAAAGATGCACAAATCTTTTTCATGAAGTAATCACAGTTAAAATTACGCTCAAAAAAAGTGTCCATTTATGTTTATGGTATTTTTAAGTAAACGGAATATAAACATTGCAACGTAAAATAAGAAAGGTTAGTTGAACAGAGTTCGATTTTCGACGAATTCATTTTCAAAGTTGTACAATCGTAAATATATATACTTATTTTTCAGGTTGATA
>NC_031502.1:16997371-17002403 GCF_000237925.1 Schistosoma mansoni | reverse complement strand
GTTACCATGTTTAACAGAATTCTATTATTACTATTATTGTAATTATTATCAACCTGAAAAATAAGTATATATATTTGCGATCGTACAACTTTGAAAATGAAATCTCCAAAAAGCGAACTCTTCATTGAACCAGTCTTTCTTACATCATTTATGTCTAGTCTCAAAATAACTTAACACCAGTATGTTCTCCAGCTTGAAATTTATTAGGACATCACTTTTTGATTGATGACAAATGAAGATTATGATATCCGTTTAAAAATTCTTTCATGGCAACTAACTTTCATTTCCGTTTGCAGATTCATCATCTCACCTTAACAAATCAGTAACAAAGATTATTAGTAAGCGTTTATTATGTTCAGAACTAGTAATTAGAACTCATTTCACTTGGTTACATTTTAATGTGTGACAAGATGATTTAAATATTCTCGTTATCTCAATATGATGGTCTCTAAAGGCTCAAAACGCAAACCCATAAAATATTGTTCAATATTTTTGATCCATATTGTACAATGTATCAATGTTTAGATTAGTGTCACTGCTTGGAGCCGTAATAAAAATTCTGCAAATTCTTTGAATAGTTTATCACATTAGTCTGTTTTATGTTTTTGTCCGCTAACTAGAATGACACATTTTTTAGAAGGCTAAAATCCAGAGGATTATTAATGTTATTTTTGTATTATGTATAAGAAACAAATTACTATTAATTTAATCATAAGTAAAGTCAACGGCACATTTCAAATTCATAATTTACAAATGGAAAATGAAGTTATAAAAATGCCTAAATTTGTGCTCAGTAAACTAACAAACCAGCATAATTGACCTAAGTGTAATGTGAACAAATTAGAACATTGGAATAATAGTAGTATTCATACTATAATAAAGGAAAACGTTGGCTTTATCATGATGGGATCATACTATAAACATTTCACATTTTCCGTTTATATCTATAGTAACACGTCATGACGTACTAATGGTGACACCATGGTCATTAAAAGTCAGCATTATAGGGCAAACTGAACTCTATACGAATAAAGTCCAGTTGATTTCATTAAGACATGTCAAGATAAGCAACAGATGGTTACTCACGAACTGAAGCTGTTTCCTTCCTAGAGTGATGTTATATTCTACAGTAAATAAATAATATTACCTAATTATAAAAATAGTAACGAATGATTGACAATGAAATTAAAAGATGATTTGGACACAATAATTAGTATTCAAAGGTATTAATTATTGAAGAAATAAATTGAAGCGGACAGTTACGGACTTGGCAGATGACAAAATATCTTACAAGTAAATTGAGAACTTTTTGATGGAACGTCGGGTGTGAATAATAGTTGTGTAAGAATTAAGAAAACATTGGAGTTATTTAAAAGTAAGAACACAAAACAATTTCTAAAAATTTTAGCCATCAAATAGAAGTTGGAATAATAAGTCATTTGTGACTTACATTAATATTGGCTTTGTTAATACTGGAGATGGAGAGAGCAGTAATACAAATTTCTCTCGAAAGTAGATGCACGTAAAGAATGTATATGTAAAAATGTTATAGATTTACAGAAATACAGTGGATCACTCCGAAGACTTCATTTATGTCGTTCTTATACCCTCTATTTATTAAAACAGTATTTATGGAGCTTTTAATAGATATTACATGTTCTTTAATTAACCAAGCAGGATGATTCTGGGAAATTCTTTGACTGAGTTCCTAGATTATGCTTCGAAAATAACTAGCTCCATAGAAAAAGTTGGATTGCAAGGTACAATTAAGATGAGCCGTACTCGAGAAATATGTGATCACAGTAAAATTTCAGAAAAGTGTATAGTTTGTCCAGAGTAAACGTTTTTGGAAGGATTTTTGAATACTTTTATGTTATTATTTTACAAGAATCGTGAGCTATATCATACAGGTTAGAAGCAAAGTTCAGGAAAATGTTGTTTCTTTAAACTTCGTGTAATGACTTAACACCAGATGCGTTTTGTAGGTGCATGTAACTTTGAAGAGATCAAGTGTCATTGGGTTTATTTCAGAATACTAGATTATAAAGTTCACCATATGATGGTCATTGGGTAACGGTGGGTAACATGTGATCTTGAAATGTGACAAAATTCATATTTAAATTTACCATAAATGATTTATCAAATTAAATTAAAAAGTGTACTGTTCATAAACAGAATAGTTTAAAAGAACAAGTTGTTTCGGCTTACCTTCAGAAATTCTTCTTCCTATTTCTGGACTAACGCTAAATGATCGAAAAGCTTCTGGATTATCTTGGTGATAAGAATATTTCGTTTGTAGGGATGGATGACTCCGATCATCTGGAAAATTACGCCGAGCAGTATATAAAGTCTGGTTATTTGGATAATAAATCGGGGAGTAATTGTCGAAGATACTACGGTTAGCAACAACTTTATCACTATGATTACTGCTAATACGGTGATCATCATTGTAGTACTCAGATTGAATTAACGAAGGCAAAGAACCGATTTCATTTGGTAATGAATTTAAAGACGATGAGTTTCTCTCGTACGAAGCTAACGTGCTATTTGAAAGATATGAATTTGGCTTCAAAAAATCTGACATTCTGTTTATTTTCTTACTGATTGTTTTGTTCGTAAAATTGAAATCATGATCAGCAGTATCAGTGTTATTTATCAAGGTGTTAGCATCATAAATATTATTGAATGAAAGATTACGGTCATGATTCAATGCATGAGGTAGATATTTTTGATGATTTGATTGTGCAATTTGAGGTCGACGTGCAATATAATATGTTCTACCATATTTATGATGTTCATCATTTCGTTCCATGTTTACTTCATTAGTATTGTGTTTTGAATGGAATGAAGGTTTAGCAATAATTGGTCTAGGTGGAAAATGGTCATTTTTATTCAAATATCTAGTCGCATTATTATTTCCGTTGCCACCCAATGACGATAATGTCGTTAGTGAACCCTGTAAATTTTGAGAGATTACTGTGGTCATTGGCGTTTGTGTTCCAGTTGTTGTCTCGTTGTCTGATGGACGGTGTTTATTACTGATATTATTATTCGAAATTTTCGAATCTAAATATTTTTGTTTAGGTGTTACATACTCATTGTGATTATCAACACTATTGTAAAGTGTTTCATTAGATAGAATTTTATGATTAGATGACAGTGACCAAGATGGACGATAATTTGCTAATGGTCTATATGGAGATGTGGAGGAGCTACGTTTAAATAATGTATCATAATTATTTGTCCGTGTACATAAAGATGAATACTTATTATCTTTATTGTCGTTGAAATTAGTTGTAAATCCTGAATTACTGTTTGTCAAATATATCTCATCATTACCGTTGTTATGCAGTGATGGTTTCATCAACGTAAATGAATCAGCTTTCGTCATTTTCCAAGGCGCACTGTTCGCTAATTTATTAGTGTCTTCGTTGTTTATAGTCTGTACTGATGTTGAAGTGTTAATATAACTGTTACCAATATTATTACCATAGTTGTAGTTAGAGAGTAAAGTAGGAGTATAACTGTGTCGTTTATTCTTCCAAGAAAAGTATTCAACTCCACCTGATTGAGGAGACGTAATGGATAACTTGTCATTTTTATCATTAGTGGTAATTTTATTATGATTATTTTCGTTAGTATTGATATTACTAGTAACGATCTCGCAAGTAACGCTATTACCATTAGAATCATCATTAACTTCGTTATTAGGACTTGTTTTTGGCTTCAGATTTTGTGACAATAGTCTAATTGCTGCCGAAATACCCGGTTGTGTTCTGCGATTTACTGAAAGGTAGACTCCATCGAACTTCTTGGTTTTTGGAGTTTGAAAGTTTAGTTGATTTTTATAACCATTTTGAATGTGGTTGTAATCCTCTGTATTATTGCTATTCGGAATGCTCATTTCGTCATTATTTTTGATGGAATCCAATTTATATAACCTCCTCAAATAGGAAGTCGGTAGCAAAGTCGAAGCAGATTTATTTGAATCCCAATTATTTTGCTGAAACACTTGTGTGGAAGCTGCATTATGTTTATTTCGAGGAATAACTTTGGGTGATGATTCTGTAGCGCACCCATTCCTGTAAGAGGATGAGATTTTGGGGACATTATTTATAGGATTTGTACATTTACAACTGTTGTTGTAGGATGGATACATGAAGTATGCTCACAATGGACTATATTCATAAACTGTCAGGCAGAATTTCGTAGGAAAATCATGATTTCGAATATTTTTCATCGTTAAAACCTAGGAAGTCAAACATGGTAAAATGTGATTATTTTCATGTGGAAGTAAACGATTTGTAGATAAAGTGTTTTAAAATGAGACTTCACTTTGCAAAATTTCCTTTAACCAATCACATACATTTATTAGGTTTGGCAGATGTATTCTAACAAATCAAATATGTTCAGTGTTGTAATTTGATTGGTCAGTTTTCTACACCAATTACATTAAGAATGATTCTATGAAAACAAAGATGGATCAAGATTCTAACAACTGAGTGAAGGACTATACTTATGAAATTATGATTTTCGAACAATCGATCCTTACAAAATATTCATTTTAATATACTTATGAAAACGTTTTTGACATTCAGGACATTAATTTCGTCTTGAACATGTGTACTGAATAGAGTCGATGTATTCTCATTGAAACTCCACAGTTATAAATTCGAGTTATATTTCCAAAAATATAGCTACTTCTAAGCAATGTAAATCTTCTAGAAACAACAACATATTTGTTTAGGAATTTTATCAAAATGAACCTGTTAACAAAGTTATAATCAATATGTCCTGTGAAAACGGATATGTTCACAAGTCAACTGAAGGTGTAAGATTAATCATCAGAATAAATACAGATAACATGGAGTGAAAGAGGTAGTAATGTAATTACAAAACAAATCGAATATTCAACTGACTATGTGTCTAGGATGATGAGGACTGCGCACGAAACAGTAGTGTATTGAGTGTTAATTACAACCCTCATCAATTTAGAAGACGAGAAATAATAATGACAATAACAATGAATATC
>NC_031502.1:16991235-16997171 GCF_000237925.1 Schistosoma mansoni | reverse complement strand
TGCAAATGTCTTTCAGTAAAAAAAGCATATAATCCTGCTAGTCTTTCAATCGTTCTCAATTACGGAGTAAGAAAAGAGCGACTGTCTTTGTCTTGGCTGGTTGCTCCCGGAACAGCTCAACGGTTAAATTCAGTAGTCTTACGCTAAAATGTCTTCGTATAGTGCGGGAACTAATTGCTGCTAAACTCTAGATCATTGAATAAGGTGATCTAAACAAAATCTAATTAATTTTGAAGCACAGAAGCAAAAAAGAAAGCAATGAAATATATTTCAGTATCAAATGTATGTTTTTCAAAGTTGTCACATTCATTTCTTATTTGTAACGTTTATTTCGGGCGAAACATTACTTGAGTGATAAAAATTGTTTTGTTTCTCTGAGTGAAAATTTCACATCTTGTTTATTTTGTACTTTTATTTGGATTGTAAGTGGGATAATTCGTCGATCAAAGTAACCAGTGGTCAAGTTTGTTGTTGTCCTTTTTTCAAGCTATGTAAATACGCCTCCTAGAGTGCTAGTAAATTAGAAATGGGGTTTGATATCAGAGCTTTATATATTTTAATTAATAAAGGCTGAAAGCATAAACTAAAACACTGAACCTTGTTATTGTCAATAAAGATGATCAATATCGTTCTAGAATACTCAAAATGATAAGCAAGCGACAATTTGCGTCATTTCTAAGCAATTATTTCAGACAGCCTATGTTAATGATTATGAGATGAATAACAATTGAAATGAATACAATAACTTGAAAGATTTTCTGGAAACACTGAAACATGTGATTTGAAATACACTATATACAATGTAAATGGTTGAAACCTTTAAGATATAACAGACTATAACATTTGGCAGATAATCTTTGCTCATATATGAAGCCTCAGATCTGTACATTTAATTCGATGTAGTTTCGCCAACGTTCGATATGATTTATTTTCATAGTAGTTTTGGGTCTATTTCAAGTTCCTCATCATTTGATAAGATTTTCTTCAGAAAAATAATCACGATTTCTGAAATATTCATCGAGTATACTAAGAGCAATATACTGTGAACTTTTAAAGCTGGGGCTGATGAAGAATACGGGATTTCGTTATTGGTAACCTTTTTACCTACAGGTTATTGCCAGAAAGAAATATCTACTAACCTCCTCATATACTCAAATCTTATTACCACCATAGGCAAATGCTGACATATTTCATGGTTGATTTTATATATCTTAGCATCCGTGGTGTTTACCAACACATTCTTTAAACGATACGAGTGTAAATATGTTATCAATCGGTTTTAGGTTACTTTTAAGTAGCTTAAATGAATAGTTTAGTGGCATTTCACACAAATTAATGTCGACTATTAATAAGATGTGATTTTTAGTATGTTCTTATATCAATCCACTATCACTTTCGACTTTTTACTTATAAATGAAATACAATTAGATACTTTATACCTGATTAATAAATTAAGTCACACGTGTTATATCTTGTGGGTTTGTGGCCTTATTAATATATGATGTGACTATGCCGACAATTAGAGAGCAGTGAATTTCGATCAGACTAATGACACATAAAACCCCTACGAGTAGTCTACAGTCCCTATCGATTCTGCTTCCCGCCTAGCCCTATCTATTAAGTCCAGAACACCAACAACAGCCTCTGCAATATGAATCATTTATTTCAAACATACTGGGTTTATATACCAACCAAACAGATCACATCGTACCATAAAATAGGAAGCAAAATTTGTACAAGATTCAGCCAATTGTGGGAGACTAATTAATAGACTGGATATAACTCAAGAATGGTTAATCATATAATAATAGTTCCAAGGTCAAAATAAAGCTTATAATAAGAGGGATACGAATATGAATAGTTTGGTTAGTTAACAATTATACAATAAAAATATATGTATCATATTCGTCCATAGATAGTTCTCAAAGGTTACGAATCATTTTTCTCATCGGGATATAACAACACGACATTGCGTTACTCTATAATTGATGTTAGCCAACTGAAATCTAACGTTAGGAAAATATTTGACTTATTTGCAGTTGCCAATTACTTGTTAATAGGCCATATTTGTTTTCTAGAATAAATCTTCACGTTCGGAGAAATTTCTAATCGAATGTTGCAATTGTAAAACCCAACTCCGTGCTAGCCAAAGCAAGTTAATCAAAAGCCTTTCTGAACAAGTAAAAATTATTACGAAAGGAAAATTTAGATGCTGTTGGAGCTGACAAAACCATACACTTAAAAAAAGTACAGAATAGTGAATATTCTGATCTGTTGAACGAGCCCGTTCTAATTTTGTCTTAAAGGTATGATTATGAATAAATTAGCTTGAGAACTTCCTTCAGATTCACTTTACCCCTAATATTATACATTTTCGTTTAACGGATTCTCCATGTTTTAATTCAATAATTCTGTGGCCACAGTCAGCTTCTAGTATAAAAATTAGGACAAGGTTTCATAAAATTATTCGTTGATTCAATAAATCACGCTGGTTGCCCGCCTGGTGTTTGCAAGTACACTAATTAAGTGTCATAATTCAGATACTCTGCATAAATTCACAATCGCTAAATAGTACTTAGGCAGCAGAAATTAAAACAACAACAAATAACACTGCACTAAATTAATAAATAATTCACAAAAATAAATAGGCTGACTCATTGGTACAATAAAATTAAACTTAATTTAATAGAGAAAAAAACTCTCATAGAAACAAATGTGTATTCTTAGGATATAAACACATCAACGTCAGTGATTGATAAATAAGTTCCAGAGAACAGAAGTACTCTCCTATCAATATTTCTTTTTTTCATTTAATTATTAAATAACCACTTTATTAATGAAACTATTTAATCTTCAAATTATAGTAAACGTTTTACATATGTATATAGATATGTGTGAAATCAATTAGGTTTTCAGTATAATTAATTGTCAGGATACTGAAAGAAATGTTGTTGTTATTGATTAGATATTGTCTTGTATTTGTTCAATGCTAAATTATGAAGACTAGTTAGAATTACTTTTCATCGTTAGAGTAATAGTCCTTGAAAATTGAACAGAATGAGAATAGTTCATTGATGTCATCAACACATTCTCATATCGTTACAAAAGATAAGCATTCTAAGCCACCAAGATTTTATTAACAGTAGGTTTGTGACAAAGTCAATAGCGTAAAGATAATAAGTCCCGTACAAATTAAAGTTGATCGATAGACAAGAGGATTTACTTGGAAAGTTCAAAGGTTCTTATCTTTTTTGTAAAATGGTGAGTATAACCATAACTGACCTCCTGTTAATAGCGGAATACACTTCTGAACATCAATTTGCTATAATGTAAATCAGACTTCAGTTAAACAGATGAAATGGACCTGCTTAAGTTAAATATCTGTACTGGGATATACCGTTAAAGATGAATGCCAGACTAAAAATTCACCCAATGATAAAATTTCAGTTAACTTTGCTGTTTGCCCAGAAGCTGTTAGTATCGTGATTGTTTCCCTTGATAGTACTTAAGTTTTGAGCAACGAAGTGAAAAATATGGCCATCTCCAGCTTCTCAAAAAAAATTCGAATAACCCAGTACGAATTAATTTTCGAGAATATGAAGTGAAGCATGTCATTGTTGAAAACATACAAAATCGATGCATACGGATACATCAACAAAATAACGTAAGTATAGGATATTACGTAGCAAGACCTGTAGGAACCCATATGAATTGTGGTGTACTAACATATGCTAACCAAACATATCATTTTCCAAAAACCTTTTTCACGTCATAAACTATATTATCCTTCATTCCAGTCTTGGTTACAAGGCAATGTTTAATTTTATAATTCGCTGGAATCAATGGTGAGCGATATTGATATAAGCCACGAGTCAAAAGTTGATTTTGTCTATCACAACATTCACACAACTACACAGATACATGAAGTTCTAAATTATATTTAAAATGCCAACTACCAGGGCTGTTCACACAGCTGATCAGCAATCTAAAACTAATTTGGATCTCAGAGGTGCATGGGGAATGTAATTCTAAAATACACTAATCTCCAACCGATAAGACATAAGTTGGATAACTTCCATGTAATCATACATTGAGAGATTATTTATTTAGCCGTGACCGGTGGAGTTCAACCATGCCGAGGGTGAAACATTTACCTACTAAAGACAATAGGAGGTTGTTGCGTAATATAGTAGATTGATTTAAGTTAGAAATTAACATAAAACGACTAAATGGCCATCCATTGCTTTTAGGTTTCAAATAATGGTCTAACATTGATCGGTTCACGATCTCAATGAAATCTAACCAGTCATCACACTATAGTATTGGACGTATTTTTGAAAAAAAGCGGGAAACGCATTTTTTCTGGATCGTATCGCTAGACGAGTCGTTAAACGCCAAGGAAAGGACAATCTAGTTGAAGACTTTTTAATAAGAGCCTAGATAAAGTGTGATATATCAAAAGTTATAGTTACCTTTAAAGATCAGATATCAACCTGCCATTAACACAATTTGTTAGCACACTGACAAAACTTCTTGATCCTGTTATTGGATGGATTCGAATAGATTCCAGTAGCGTTTAATATGCATCCGAGTGAATGGGCTGATGTATGTCAAGTTATAAAGAATCCAAAAGTCATAAATGCCATATCTAGAAGCTCCAGACGGATTTACTACCGACTTTTACGGCGTCTTGTATTCGAAGCTAATAACTACGTACACTTTTCAGTAAGTTGACTGCTAACTCAGTGTGATATTTAGTTCTAATCTCAGGTGCAACTAATTTTTTAGAACAATGAATTTAATGATCCCTAAAATAGGTTTGGCACAGATCAGTTGAGTGAAATCCGTGTAAACACTCAGAGAAGATTGATCGCTATTTATAATAAAGAGAACGAAAGTATTGTTAAATTCGACTCCATGTTATTCAGACTACAGATTTAAAAGAACAATTCCTGAGATATTTGTACATTTTCCCAAAAAGTAATTCGCCATAAAGAAGGTTGATGATCATTTTGCATTCACATTAAACATAAGGGAAAATTCAGATAGTTTACGTTCTACAGAACAGTTCAGAAACAATATAATAATAGTATAACAATATGATAATAATAACAATGACTACTTGAAAATAAAAAGAGTAATTCTTCTCGAATGTTACAAAAAACAAGATTTATGGTGAATGAATGAAACAAATAATCATTGAATTCATATTAATTAGAAGTACTACATTTTCTTGCTGCATTGATCATAAGAATTTTCTTTACCCATTATGTTGACATAGGACGACCGGTTGGATCAATAAACAAGTGTCTACACAATGGACAAGCAGGGTTTCGACTAGTTGTAAACCACTTGTACATACAAGCATAATGAAATAGTTTACGACACGTGTGACATCGCATTTTAGGCAAACTGAAATTTGTGTTGTGAACAATCGAGTAACAAATTGCACATTCTTCGACACCATCGAATTTTTTCCGAACATTACTTCGCCACAAATCGATACCGTCTAAAATTGATCCATTCTAAATGACGCAAACAACACAGAGAGGCAAAAAATACTAATTCAATTCAAGAGAGTTAGGTTAGATAATATATAGTTTCAATGATCTTAATTGACAATCATGAAACCTGTTTAATAAAAGTTCGTTAAATTTGGATGTTCAATACAAATAATAACAACCCGATTCCAGATTAAGAATTATGGAATGAGTGTATTAAACTGCTAGTTTGAAGTGACTTTTTATCTAAGTTACTTTATAGAATCTGGATTTTCCTTTTTTTCCTACTTCCATTTTGTCCCCGAAAATCACTCTTTTCTAACTAGTTCTTCAGTAGTCAGCAGAAAGGTGAGGTTATAGTGTTCAATCAAAAGCAATAAACTTAAGATATCTAAATCGAGCTCACGTGTGTGGTTGAGGAATGCTGTTTATAAG
>NC_031502.1:16988614-16991035 GCF_000237925.1 Schistosoma mansoni | reverse complement strand
ATCTGGAGATTCGTTAATTTTAACGAAAGCGCTAATGCTATATGAATAAAACAGGATTTTTGTGAGCAGTAAATAATGATAATTTAAGCAGGATGGACTGAATACATTGTTGTTGTTTATCATATGTAGTAGATGAATTAATAAACTTCCAATAATTCTTAATTCTGATGCATTAGTGACAATACAGTTGGCATCATCGCAGAATAACACGTTTGCATAGTGTCGTTTGAGACAGGTAGACAACGTTTCAAACAACCGGATAGGAATAATCATCTCAGGTGAATTACAATCATTATTACTATTACTGCTTGATATGTGATTGAAAGAATTTGTTATTAAAGAATGTAGATTATTCATGAATGATATTACAGTTGTTGAAGGACTTTCATCACTACTAACCACTTTGTCAAACCATACCTGCGCCCAAAAACATAAAGTGTCGCTAATGCGATTTGATAACAATTTTGCACAAACATTGACTGAATCGAAAATATTCCTTAGACTTGGTAATGACTGAATCAGTACTGGAAGTATATTATTGGTGAATAATAAGCAAATTGATGAATTATTGGGGATTTCTCGTTCATTATCAATATTTTCAGAAGAAATAATCCATAATTTGGCTAAGCCTTGTATAACTGGATAGGACCAACAAATTGCATGCACTTCATTAGGTAGTTTAGACAAAAGTGAAGAAAATACTTTTCGAAGAATACATGGAGCAGAGAAAGATTTCAAAGGAAGATAGCCGTAGATGCATAAGAATACCAAAATATAGAAACTATCATTTGGATTGTCTTCAGACAAATTGGCATTTATATTATTTAGTAGTATATCACTAATACTGTGAAATAGATTAATACACCACTCTGTTTGCACAGTAACAGTTAAATCACAGTGATTCATTTTATTATCTACTCTTTGTGAAATTTTTGAATCATTAGGTATATAACGGTTAAATTTCTGGTTGCTGGATTTAGCTAAATGATTTATAAAGCTGATTAATCGTAACGGATCAACAATTCCAATAAACATACGATCCACTTTGCCAACATCAATTGTTGGTGTTGAGAATTCGTTTGATTGTCCTAAGGAAATCCATCTGAATAAAGTATTTTTTAATTCATCATACATTTGTATTTTTAGAAGATGATTAGATTGAGCAATATTATTGCAAAACTTTGCAGTCTAAGGAAAAGTAAGAAGTACAAAATGAAGAAAAATAAATATAACTCATTATTTACGTGCACATTTGTATGGTGGGGTGTATAGTGATGACGTTAAGAGATACTGACCTGAGCAAATCAAGTTAATTGAAGCGAGAGTAAATTAATAACCTTAAACTTTAATGTCATATGGAATCCACTAAGAGGAAGTTCATCATAAAATAAATGTGGTCACTATCATAAAGACTTAACATTATGATTTTAACATTTTACTAATACTAGGCAAGATTTTCCGAAAAACGATCTGACAAGCCAACTTGAACAACAAATATAACCTATTTTAAGTGTTGCAGTCAGTTAGGACTAAACGATCTCATATATATATATATATATATATATATATACCAAAAATTTTATTGGCGAAACAAAAAATGAAAACTCACTTGATTGAAAACAATATTTAAATAGGATTGCCTGGAGAGTGGTGGACGGCTGCAAACCAATTGCGGAGAGGTATGGACTCGTGCATGTGTAATAAGACAGTCAGAAAAAAGACGCATAAGGACCTTTGAATAGAACTTTTTAGCTAAAAGAACCTCTCTTCTGTTCTCATCCCCCATGGGTGTTAGCAATCGATCAATAAAATATCTTACACATTCCAGAGTCCCCGTGGCTATAACAACGGATACGTCCGGATCGTCTGAAAGATACGAACCAGTTTCATTGTAATCACTATCTGAAACGGGTGTGTAACCAAGTGAACGGTGTATTCCTAGCAAAGTTGAGTCAATAAAAAGTTTTTCTAATATCTCCAATTCATGAATTTTTAGATTAGAATAATCCAGAGGAAATTCATTTACAAGACAAAGTAAATGTGTATAAGCCTAAAAATTAAAAACGAATTAGGATTACGAGTGTTAACACTTGTTTGGTGCTTGTAAAAAACAAAAATGAGTTCAAAAAAATTTTTAGTTATGCATTTACCAGTTATTTGCCTGGAAATCCTTGGAATCATCAAAATAATATTAACGTGGACACATAAGGATTTAATGAGTTATGAGTATTCTGATTGTCATTTAGGAAAAGTGAGACCGAAATGAAATCAAAAACGAAAAAGGCTGTTTTGTCAAAAAAAAAAGACCGAAGCATGTAAAACCTTAAGCAGTAAATTTATTGTTTTTATGAATTTTCTAAATCTTAGTTTATGTTTCATAACACTAATCTTGTCTTATAGCTTTATAAATTAATGATTTTA
>NC_031502.1:16961553-16988186 GCF_000237925.1 Schistosoma mansoni | reverse complement strand
CGACACAGTAAGTATTGATAGGCTAAAGCCGGCTTATCTAGATCATGAACCACCATACGTGTTGTTAAATCGTTTAACTGACAAATCCATTACGGAATCGAAATGTAAAGATGATAAATCTTTACAAATGACTAAAACGGTTCGCTGGGCACATCCGATTAGTCAGTCAAGGATGTTGACAGTTTCGGCTGCAGGATAAATCTAACCACGTAGCTAATCAGACCCTGCATCTACTTAAAAATAATTTTTTTTCCTCATTCCGCCTCACATACAACTCCCCAGACCTTTTACCTTTGATATATAAGTGTTATGTTAAATATTTTTTTAAATACTGGACACATAAGCTAGGTATTCCGAAACGATGGCTGAGGATTTTAATCAAACTCATACAACTAACACTGGCAAATACAACGAATTCAAAAAGCAACCCAGGCGAGTTTTATAATTTCTTTTTCTGGTTAATTAACTATGTTGGTTGTACTTCTTATATATCTGTATACATTTTTCACGTAGACTGGCTATACATATATACCATATGAACTAATTCTAAAAGTTTTCGGTCGAAGATATATTTAGTAGCTTGATACGATTAATACTACTATTAATAAGTGTTTTTTTTAGACAAAACATTTTGGATTAAACCATGGTCAAGTACTTATTAAAGTTCTCATCATTTTTTTTTCATGTTTAGGAAACTTACGTAATGACTTAACCAGTTTTCCTGCAGCATGCTTTTTAGTGTGATCATATAACCCATCTTTATTGGCAATATTCAAATTTTTTTTAAATTTCTGACATTTAAGAATCAATAACCGTGAAGATATAGTACAGTGCGTTACTGTAAGGTTACTATCTTAGCCGCGTTGATTCCACATACCTAATTTTAAACACAACTTATAAAGGAACTGTTAAGTAATCATAACATTGAACTGACGATATGACTATCGTAGGTATGTTAACGTTAAACCAATTATTATTAGTGGCCCATACAAAACCCTGGAACTTAACACTAGCGTTATAAAAAAACATGTCATGTCAATAGCTTATATATATACTTTTTTTTCTCGTTGGTTTAATTATAACGTAAAATGGAAATCTACCGAACTTGTAGTTTTTTTTACTATGGTATTATTATTAATACAAACAAAGAACTTGTACTGTTCCAATACGGCACTTTGACATATCAATCCGTCCTCTTGTTATCTTTCTCTCATATCTGAGCAACTTATGGCCAACAAGCGTCGTATATTCGTTTCCGTTTTGTGGATTACTCTGATGCACCATTGGTTACGCACCTAGTTGTAAAAGGCGGTCATCACTGGCTCAAGGTCATGCATTTGATCGATTTTGTTAAAGAGTCCAACATCTAGCAAGTTCACCCTTTGACATATATGTATTACAAAAGAGTATTTTTTTTGTTTTCATGGTTCTTCGTGCACAAGATATCTACACTATGTCTATTTCCTTCCAGAATACCAATCCGTTCTGGAGGCCAAGCACTTACATGAACCGAACAATTATCATTTGCATTTATGTATTTCCATTTTGTATCTTATTATTTTATGCAGGCAGTGGAGCAGTTCTTCAGGTTTGCTTGATTTTCACCATTGCCTTTGAAGTAGACTCTTCTTTACTTTTTACTTGAGGGCGACTCAAGAGGCAGGTGAGTAAACACCTGATAGCCGGTCTGAGCATGGAGAAATCGTACCTCACCAACATGGTGTTGGGTAGCCCGCTCGCGGCACTTCCTCAGATATTCTTATTCCACATTCTCACACTTTCTCTTGAAAGCACGCAGCAAACCGTCAGCGATAGTTGTAGAAAAGATCACATGCTACAAAGTAAGATGACAAGCTAGTAAATGAAGAGACATCCATGGACTATCGTTTAAAGCGTTAGTCGTAACTGATTGTAAGTCAAATAGTGAGCGAGTTGATAATTTCGCCTTGGGATGAGAAATAGAACTAAGGTGTTTTCGATAGATAGGTTAATCGAACCGACGTTCCTACGGAAGTCGATTCTAGGGGGAAGCTAATGTAACAGCTCAGGTTGGTTGGTTAAGAGTTGACCCCAAACAACCAAGCATATGCTAAAACAGTATTGTTCAAGTATTCATTCACTTCCTTACTTTTTGTAAGCGTTATATTCCCTATTATCTTATATTGAATGTTGAGAGCTTTTGTTTGTCTGAACAGATAATCCCACGCTCCACTGTGACTGCGCGAAGATCGAAATAAAGACCTATTCACTACTTCTCTGGTTTCTTCTATCAATAGCACGAGGGTTACCTTAAGGCACGAAAGATATACAGAAGCCTACTACAGTTGAGTACATGGGAAATTTTATTAATTGACGGCCATTTTTGTATAGTAACGTAAAAAATTGCACAAAGCATTGGATGTAAGCGTCAATAAATGAGTACATATACAAAATAAAGTTGGATATGACTGATTAATACTTACAGTAACAGGTAAATTTACTGAGAGCACAAAAAGCCTGTAAGGTCAACTACATAACAATAAGTGATTTTCCAAAACAATATGCAATAATCACAAAAATGATTCAATGGTCTTTCGACAACCTGGGGATAGGGCGTCGTTCAAAAAAGACGTAAATGTAACATATAATAATTGAAGTGCAAGATATAAGAAGATAATACAAATTAGAAACATCGAATTGGTTATAACATTGTGACGTAAGGACTCAACATTATTTCTTGGGGTAGGATAGTGTTGAAAAATATATGAAGCAAATTCTAGATATCAGTGGTTTCACTACACAACCGACATGATGATTGAACACTATTCCGGAAAATAGGTGAGTTTGTTCCAAATTCGATTGGTAATTCTAATACTAATGAGTGCATTCTAGATAATACAGAGTCCACATCTATTATGCAATTGGGTAGACACGTCATAAAACTAAAGAAACGATGTACGACTGATGGCAGAAGCACGGATCCTCATTTAAGCTGTGGCGGATGTAGTGTTTGAATGAACTAGTGATTCTTCCGTAGTGATGACTGCTTGATTTTGAAGTCCAAATACAATAAATTTGATCGTGTTCATCTAATACTTCTCGATTCAATTGAGTTGTTTATCAGATTACTAGTTTATACCATAATTCAAATTAATACTCTATCCCATCTGAGATGGATCTGTGATATGCATTCGGGATTTATGTATGTATACACACTTTCGTAGTTTATTCTCAATAAGATATACTCGTTGGAGATCTCGTGGTATCGAAAGAATAAAGAGACGTGCCAAAGTTTACAAGCGGAACTGTTGAGCGCAGTCGAGTTTGTTCAAGGTTACAGGCAACGGGAGAAAGTGTGTCTTCGGTACACTTAAACAAACAAGTGCAGTAAAACAATCACCGGTACAATTGGTCATAATAATAACTGTTTCTATTATACCGATCGCGTTCTCGCCACAAAAGTAAGTCACCATGAGCCAATCAGAAGTATTTGAGTATTTCCAAGTCACGGCACCATTTTCAGTACATGGTTCTAATGCACGATCGGTTCACAGAGGACTTTAGACAAGACGTGACAGTTTGACGGCTACAATAAATGGGACTGCTAAGGAAATCCTTTGTTTGTAATTGCGGTGATCAAATGATTGTAAACCTCGTGCAGATTACCGTGGTGTTGTCCTTAGATGTAACATATGTTGGAGGAAGACGTTTGCTAGAATAAAAACCTTTATCGCCCGATCCAGATTCAGACGAACGCAGATCAGAATAAATGCCGAGAAATGTATAAATAAGTGTATATATAATATAAACCCGAAACAATAATTAACAGTTAGTACGGTAAAAAAAGATATGGTAGTTTACTGGACAAAACTCATACTAGATGCTGTTGCTAGAGTGAAGTGTTGTTAGAGCCTTCATGTAAGAGTATATTACAATAAAAAACAATAGGTCGTGATATGTATCAAGGTACATTGGGTTAAAAATATGAAAGGAAATTCGAAGTCAGAATAAGGAAATCTGCTTACTAGAATGGAAGATGTGCCAAAAGAGAGTAAAGTGTTAAGAAACGCTAAAAATCATATACTTTATACCGTGGTTTCTACTCTCTTAATTCGACCTGATAACAACCAGTCAGACAATGCATGTTATGGGTGTGGTAGTGAACTAATCCGCAGAGTCACTAGCTCTGTAAGTATTCGACATTTGATGCTGATCGCATTAATTTGTAGTAACCTACTTTTGTGACGAGAATGAGATTGGTATAACAGAAACAGCTATTATTATAACCAATTATACCAGTGATTCTTTTACTGTACATTTTTGTTTATTATCGATGCATTTATGCATGCGTCTGCTCTAAACTTCAATACTAAGATTATCATGAAGTAGACCACAATTCTTCAGACCGAAACACAGTATATCATATCGAATAATATTACAGGATGACCTAAAATCACTGGTTGAATGGATATGCAGGTGTTCGTCAGAAGTTAACTTTAATAAGATTGTGGTGATGCAAATGAATAAATGCGACAATACTTATCACTACACATTTTGCGGGGTGTCAAAGGCTTCAGAGTCATACAGGCTATTAGTAAACCATTTCAGTATTTGAATGAAGAAATGTTTAGGGTATTATTTCGTGCCTTAAGGTAACCCTCGTGCTATTGATAGAAGAAACCAGAGAAGTAGTGAATAGGTCTTTATTTCGATCTTCGCGCAGTCACAGTGGAGCGTGGGATTATCTGTTCAGACAAACAAAGGCTCTCAACATTCAATATAAGATAATAGGGAATATAACGCTTACAAAAAGTAAGGAAGTGAATGAATACTTGAACAATACTGTTTTAGCATATGCTTGGTTGTTTGGGGTCAACTCTTAACCAACCAACCTGAGCTGTTACAATTATACCCGACATTTCTGAGGCTGTATTTCGAAAATAGGACTCGAGCGGCGAGTCTAAAGATGCCTCAGGTTTTCGGCGTTTGACAACGCCTTGATCAGTAACACCTTCCTTAATCGGAATATACCAACCCGGTCCAATCGGAAGTCAGAAGCGAAGAGGCTGGAATATATATTCGATAGAATATTGAAATGTCGAGAAACGACAAATCTATGCTTACTGGTGGTTGTAGGGGAAGTGAATCACGGCGTACTCACTTGTGATCTGGTACGGATACATGGCTGACCGCCTTCAGCTAGGTGATTCCACTAAAATTAATGCGGTCAGCATCAAATGTCGAAAACTTACAGAGCTATTGATTTTGGAGATTTTTTTTTACTGCTACAAGCCTTTATTCCAATTCTTGATCGGATATGCTAGAATAAGTTCAGCGGCGATGGATCAAAGTGGTAAATGGTCACTTTGACCTATAATATGATGGCGGACTGAAATACCTCTCCTTAGTTACGTCATCTTGCTTCAGGAATATTGGTGATATAATACTGGCTTACCGTATACTGGACGGAGATTTCGGTATTAACATATCTTGTCTTTTCCTTCCATCCCAGAATGATCATCTGAGTAAATATTACAAGGAGGTTTGAAAGCTGGGATCGAATCGATTATATCGAGGGTTTTTTTCTCTCACTAAGTAGTGAATTACTGGAATTCTCTGCAAGAAGACGTAACATCAACACCTGTCGATACATTCAAAGTGAAATTTGATCAGTAAAGTACTTTAATTTACAAGGAATAATATAGGACGTTTTATTTCCCATCCCCATTGCTAAAAAATGTAGTCTGGATTACATATACTAGTTTCGAAGGTATTGGATACTGAAAACCGAAGGTCTAGGCGGGGATTTCTAGGATTAAAAAAAGCTGGCTGTCACCGTTTATTTCCATCACGAAATGTAGGTACCTTCTATATATCTACTGATTTATGTGGCATTTTTTCCATTTTCCAGATTTATTCACATACGTTGCTACGTACGTTCACACAGCATAAAACGTACTTACAGGCTAGACTAATTGCTACATACAACACCACTAATAAGTCCTGAGTTCATAATTCTACACCACTTGTTGGTTGCTTTTTGCGTTAAATGTAAGTGAATTGTACCTGTGTATTATACCTTCATTTCTCAACTTTATTTTTTTTGGATTCCTATGTTAATAAAGTTGACTTTATACCAGTCATTGGGTACCTAAAAAAATGGTTGCTTGTATATCTCAAGACCTGAAAACGCTTCATATCAGTTATTATTAAACCAAGTGACTATGGATCCAGTTTCATACAACTTGGTAACTATGTAGTATGTCATAGGTCCTGTTGTAATACTCTGTCTTTACGAAGATTAAACCGAAATGCATGACCAGAAAGTTGGACCCACGGTACGGTAAATACCAGTTGAGTTAGTTTACCTCAAAGCTATGGTCGTCCGACATTCGAAAACTTAAACGTGTGGTAATTCACTAGGCAATCGAAAAATTCAAAATTTTTAACGAATGACTAATTCATCGAGTTCTAAGTGGTTAATTGTTTTAAAGCTGATACAGATTGCTTTAGAGGTAGTATCGACAACAGTCGGTTGCTGCTAGTTATGTCTCAGAGTTGGTTGGAAATGATTATTATTTTATGCAGGCAGTGGAGCAGTTCTTCAGGTTTGCTTGATTTTCACCATTGCCTTTGAAGTAGACTCTTCTTTACTTTTTACTTGAGGGCGACTCAAGAGGCAGGTGAGTAAACACCTGATAGCCGGTCTGAGCATGGAGAAATCGTACCTCACCAACATGGTGTTGGGTAGCCCGCTCGTGGCACTTCCTCAGATATTCTTATTCCACATTCTCACACTTTCTCTTGAAAGCACGCAGCAAACCGTCAGCGATAGTTGTAGAAAAGATCACATGCTACAAAGTAAGATGACAAGCTAGTAAATGAAGAGACATCCATGGACTATCGTTTAAAGCGTTAGTCGTAACTGATTGTAAGTCAAATAGTGAGCGAGTTGATAATTTCGCCTTGGGATGAGAAATAGAACTAAGGTGTTTTCGATAGATAGGTTAATCGAACCGACGTTCCTACGGAAGTCGATTCTAGGGGGAAGCTAATGTAACAGCTCAGGTTGGTTGGTTAAGAGTTGACCCCAAACAACCAAGCATATGCTAAAACAGTATTGTTCAAGTATTCATTCACTTCCTTACTTTTTGTAAGCGTTATATTCCCTATTATCTTATATTGAATGTTGAGAGCCTTTGTTTATCTGAACAGATAATCCCACGCTCCACTGTGACTGCGCGAAGATCGAAATAAAGACCTATTCACTACTTCTCTGGTTTCTTCTATCAATAGCACGAGGGTTACCTTAAGGCACGAAAAACTCACTCACGCTGAGGACAGTTTGCACTCATTCCAGTACATTGTGTGTTAGGGAAATTTTGTGAAAAGCTGGACCTATTGCATTACAACGTAACAGCCTTACATCTTGTTTATGTTATTGCCATTCTTAAAGTATTAACGCTGATTCCAGTGCTTGTATAAATGAAAATCTAACACAACCACTATGAGATCTAATTCTGGAATCAATCCAGTTCTGCCCAGTCTCCCTATTTTGGGGTTTTCCCCAGAGATCTGGGAAAGTTTTAGGGTTTTTGTGTCATTTCCTTAAAACAGGGAGATTGGGTACTACTACTACTGCAGTCCAGTTATGCCTATCAAATTTTATTGTTCTTTGGATTACCCTCACAAATATACGTCATTTAAAATCATAGGACATTCAGCACACCAAAACCATGCCCTTTCTTCAACCTGCCAACAATGAGTTTGTGAAATAGTGTCCAGTTCTGCCCCCTCCATGCGCATCTACTAGTCCAACTGCTTGCTTTATTTTCAATCGAGATTGTGAACCGATCAATGTTAGACCATCACGGAAAACCTGGAAGCAATGGACGGCCGTCTCTTACTGGTATGGGACTTCTTAGAAATATTTACTTGGAGCTGCTTGTATTGTGGATATCAACAAGTAACTGCACGGTAACAATTCTGAAAATCACTCCTCTTAGTTGATCAAAAGATGAACGTTAACAATACGAAGCTGTATCCCACTACATTTAGTAGATACCGGTCACTGCATTGATATCAATTTAGCTTCCAAACTTATTTATAAAATTCTATGAAGCTAAGCTTGTGCTTCTAGAACTCGTCTTCTAGAGAAGTCTGCGCATCATCTTAACTTACCATGGCTTTCTGCTTAGGTACTCCTACATTTCTCGAAAGCTATTATCCTTGATTTTAACTTATAATGTCTTTTTTATGTAATTTACTTAAATAGACATATTCCGTAACTTTCAATGCATCCTTTACATTAAATGTAGCTTATAATTTTACAAAAAACTAAGTATATGAAATCAACCGCTTAGTTTTGAACTTATATAATTCAGACTCCTACTCTTATACAACGAGCTGCTACAATTAACCGACCGTGTAACTTAGCTTTCAGTTATAATTTCGCATCGACTGAGTGAGTCACTAACTGGTCAGTTTTAAAGGGAAATTAGATGAGATATATATTTGATTGAAGCATATTCCGTGCAGGATTGCGTTGGAGTACACTTATTGGTCATTTCCTAGCCAATCAGCGCAGGCAGGTGCTCAGAGAAGACTTTAGAATCTTGTGTAAAACTATAAATGTACTAACGATTTTCTTGTTATAATTACTAATTCCATGCAACCTTGTCTATTTGGAATACAATTACTTCTTTGGCTGACCATGTTTCGATTTAGGGAGCTGTCGAGTGAAATAGTCCAAGAACGAGTGATAAGAGTAGCTGGGTTGTAATAAGAGAATTCATAACACTTTGGTAGACTGACCAATGAACATTTATTTGATAATAACTTTATACTTGATTTATGAAGCTAAGTATTAGTGTAGAGCCTTGAGTAGATAATTGAAAGGAAATATTTCTCCATTTAACTAGTGTTTTTCTATACTACAGTTTCAGAGTTTTCGAATTTTGTGATATACCTCTTTAGTTATATTAGGACTACGTTTGCGGAGACATCTTGGTACGATGAACTAACAAGTCCTACATAATAAATCGCCGACTTTCACGCTCTGAAATAACACTTTCAAACGAAAACAAACCAAAGGGATATCGCTAAGTATAGATGATCCTGCCAATCGCTTGACATCCATTGTTTGGAAAAACCGCTTCGCAAATTTTTAGTTTACTACTAACTTATATTACACTAAAAGGCGTGGCCGTTTGAAGGCCCAGTTTCGTGACTGAACGTCAGTTCCGTTACTAAGGAAACCCGATAGCTTATCAAATCAACTGGGTCGCGACGGCGTTATGGGAAATCAAAGACAGAGAGCTATCTACTAATCCTAATAAAAATAGTGTTGTTTTGTCACCTTTGGTTCCGATCTGATTTGTCTTTGTACATAAAGAAACAATACAGCAAATAAGGTCCACTTTAACTACAACTTTGACACTGAACGAATCATATTCCTGACAATTAGATGACATGTCAATGAGTGACTTCCGTGTTTCCAGAGTAATAAAACAAATTGAATCCAGTACTTATATAATTCATAAAGAAATATCTCATATTTGTAACAAATGTGAAAACCGATACTTTATTAATATTAAGGTGTAAAACCTTTGAATAATTTGATGGACTAATTATACAATAATTAAGTCAGTAATAAAGCATTATCAAAGAAGTTAGTAAACCCTTATTAAGAAGGAATGTTAACAACTTGGATTATTTTATTACAAAAAATAAATTATGTGGGAAATAAACTTGGTACTAACATGAAGAAATTACTGATTAGGTTTATCAATAAAAAATACATACTATAAAATAACTGGAAAAACATCAGATTATACACAATTACTTCTCCTGGGTGGTAAAAGACAAAGGTTATAATGAACGTTGGATTTCCAGAAGTTTTGAAGCTTCCACCCACACCAACCTTTTTCGGTAATAAGCTTAATATTTCCAAAGGGGCCAGTATAATGAGGATCCAGAATTAAGTAGCGATGTGATGAAGACTCAGTACCGTTTAACGTTGATCCACATAACTGGACACCAATAATTGTATGAGCTAATTGGCCACCACCAACCATAATTGGTCCTCCACCGGAAGTGAAATGCTGTGCAAGAGCATGTGCTGCTAGCTCGTTCATCTGATGTCCTTGTGGGATGTGCAAAAGCCGACACTGAATGTTGTACAACTCTTGCAAACAATAACTCACCTGAATACAAGCACACATACATACAACTTAAAAATACAAAACCTCAAGAAGAATAAAAGTATTCCTATATATATTTCGCAAAAAGAGTGAAAGTGGAATCAGAAAATCCTTTTCTCACCGCAATTTACCATAATTCATACACACAAAAAAACGCAAAATCTGCTCACTGAAAATATGAAGATGCGTTAGCAACTCTTTGTGGTGTTGCAAGTGTAGCATTGAGCACAAATGAATGTAGCCCTGACCGTGAAGTTACTGTGATAATATATAAGTTATATGATTGCATATCGGTTGTGATGGTGCATTTGTATTTATTCCTATGTTTTCAAATCTTACGTTTTAATATTATTTCATTTAGTTTATTCAGTTAATTTTTTAAAAACTATATCCAACGTTTATTTTTTGGTATTATATTCAAAAATACTATTACACATACTTTTTTAGCTACGTATCTTGCTTTGTTGAAGTGATGTATCAACTGGTCCGCGCTTGTTCCTAATTTTATATTGCTTATGACATTGACTGATCATCATTTTACTTACAAAGATCATGACGATAAAAGTTCAGGATATATGGAGAAATCTATAAATCATTAGTTTAGGGACCAACGGATTGCTTACGAAGCTAATAACTGTAGTCAGTTCTAATATTGATGAGTCTCTCGCGTTACCTAGCGGATAACCTCTAGATAAATCTGTTGTATGGAACTATTAGTACAGAGGCATCCAGCTGATTAGTTTGGGACAAGACTTATACAGACCAAATAGTTTATTGGGAGCATCCAAAACAAAGTTCACTAAATACAAGACATTGTATATTCATTTTCGTACCTTGAATTGGCATCTACAGTTTTCTTCAAAGGATAAGAATTTGCACTACTTAATCAGTTTTATAAAATAGTAAATAAGTTTTAGTCATATATAATAGACAGACGTTACATAAAACGAACTGATTAAAAAGCGATATAAGTTCAGTGAATTTAAAAAAATAATTGTTCAAGTACGTTTCCAGAAATCGAATCGGCTTTTTCCGAACATGACTAATGTTTAAAATGTATCAATAAGCAGAATTTTTAACTGCTTGAAAGTGTCGTAAATTTATGGAACTCGTTACATGGTACTTCTCTACTATGATTAGGCATAAAATATGCTTTACAAATAGTACCAACATATAAGCAATAAATAAGAACCGTACAAGAAAAACATCGACAAATATTAAATTGGTAATATTTATAGTACAATATTGAGAGTAAAGGTTCTGCTACTTCAAGAACACAAACGTAGTATGATATAAAACAGTCGAAATGTAACGGAGAAAATATAAGCTAGGGGTTTAATTACAACTAAAACTATAAGGAGCATAAAAAAATTAACATATGTATATTGACGTCCTCAGCACTTTCTAGGTTTTTATATAACGGTTTCTATTTTTACCAAAATTCTCCCGATAGACTTTCTACTTAGTTTCGTTAATGTTCATAATGCATGAAATCTGGAAGTTAATTTTAGGATCAATAATTGGCATTTAATTGATAAATAAGTCTGACAGAAAATGAACAGTTAATGGGATTTACATCTAGGCTTTTGCTAAATAACTACTTCGTAAATGACACTTATCTGTTAATTAGCTTGTTTATTATTTTATTTATTTATTTAAACATGTAAACATTGGTACAAGCATGCTTCATATAGATATGCGCCACATAAACCATTCAATTTGTGTGAGAGCTGGAATATTTCTCGGGTGTCCAAACCGAAGCAGGTGGTTTTCTTAGGGGGCCACAGCCGGAGCCTTTAACCTAAAGGTCTAATCCATAAGGCAGTGAAGCAACGTCAGGATATTCAGTCCTATGGTAGCCGGTGGCCAATAATTGGTTGATACGCCACCGCTGGTTTGGAATCAAGGTTTTCCAACTCCCCTAGGTAGGCTCTCCGTTACCACCAACTCGGTTAAAGCGCCGGACATTCGCTTTCCGTCCTCTCAATTTCGTAAACAACACCCCCACCGCTAGAAGGTAATGAGTAGGACTTCCCTGGTAGTGGTTGTATCCACATGGTCATGTAAGAGCAAGGTCCGAAGGCGAAGTCGGATTGTTAACTGTACAAAGTTGTGACAGCAGTGAGGTGCTCCCCTCAGAAAACCAGCAAAACATCGATGCTGTCCCCACAAAGAAAGACTGGGGTTAGAAAAGGTCGATCCTAAATATGCACACCTCACCTTATCCCACGGATTTCCGTCTCAGGCGGTAAGGTCTCAACAAGCACAGAGCTAACACAAAAATTACCCACATAAAGGTCGTGTGTGATCGACCTCAAGCAGTTGTCTCTTGGGCACTGCAGTCACTCACTCAGGTCACTAAGATTACTTCCAATCCAATTTTCTTTACAGGTATCCCTAAAGGAACCCTTCCACGATGTGGGCAGCCGAGAAGTGATAACTGCCCTCATACATCTATCAGCACTCAAGATCACTGTATCCATAGTCAATCTGTATCTTCGATTCCTATTATGTCTGTCACCTCAACTATCAACTCTAAACTCCCTCTTTTGACTTCCCCCTCAAGTGTCACCAAGGCCAACGATCCTAGTGCTCGAAATACTGTCTCAAGGCTACTGAAATCTCGCTCCAAACTACACATTGGAGCCTTCTACGTACGCGCCCTATGTCAAATCGACCAGCAGGCCTCCTTGGCTGAGACCCTAGAATCTCGTACTATTGATGTATGGTGTGTCTCCGAAACACGCATACAGGATCCTATTGTGGTTATTCACTTGGCCTAACATAGTCAAAACTGGGGGCCCACGAGATACACTTTTCGTGTATCTGGCGACCCGATAGCTAGTTCCCGTGGATTGGTGGGTGCAGACATAGCACTAAGTATGATGGAAGAACAAGCACTATTAGAATGGATCCCCGTCAACAGTCGCCTAAGTGCTGTTCGTCTATTAGGCTCCGTAGGAACTCGGAAAGATAGGGACACATGTCGTTGCCTTTTCGTTATTTTCGCCTACGCTCCCAGTGACTGCAGCCCGGATGAAGTGAAAGATGAATTTCGCAGAAAGCTTCCTGGACTTCTTCAGAAAACTGAATAGTCAGACTTGATACTCGTAGAGGGTGACTTTAATGCCTAAGTAGGTAGATTAAAAAAAGAAATATATTTCTGTGGGTAATTTGGTATTACGGTTCAGCAAACAGATAATGTTGTCCGTCTCTAGCAACTATGCTCAGACTACCACTTATTTTAAACAAGCACTAATTTTAAGCATAAAGAGAGAAAACGTCTAACATGACCAGCTCCGGAATCAAACCAATGATGGACTGAAATAGACCACATTGCCATCAGTCATTGTTAAAGAGGCTCGATAGAAGATTGTCGCTCGTTCTGGAGTACATGTTTAGACTATGATAACACTCTAATACGAGCACGCGTTTGCTTATGCCTCACTAGATGCAGAAAAGCCACATTAAAAAGACCTCTTGGAGTTAAACTCCGTGATGAGAAAGCCAAAAGTAAGTTCCAGGAACAACTGAGTTCACATCTAGGCAGTTCTGTAAACGAGGCTGACCCAGATGTTACTTGGAAAGATATACGGACAGCTGTGGAAACAGCGGTAACATCTATTAGTAATTTAAACCAAAGGGTTACAAAATAGTAATGAATTTCCTCTAAGTCTATTACACTGATAGACGCTCATAAACTCACCCCATCAGGCTGTGAACACGACGAAGAGCGAAAGCAAATCAAATCTAGATTAACCAAAAGTCTAAGGAACGATCGTGAGTGATAGTGGGCAACGGAAGCAAAAGGGATGGGAAAGACAGCGGCTGTATGCAATACGAGACAACTCTTCAGACTAATGAAAGAAACCAGAATTAAAAAGTCGAGTGTAAGCGAAACAATCTCGGAAAAAGGAGGAAACCCTTATCTGCTCTCAGCCCAGACTTTAGAAAGATGGGCAGGACACTTTAAGGAGTAGTTCAGATGCCCTACAGCTACTGTACAACTACCCATTATTCCCAGAAAACCTAAATGGAACACTGAGGTAGGTCGCCCGACTCTAGCTAATCTGAAACGAGGGAGAGCAGCTGATCCCGATGTCTTTCAGGATAGCGGTCCAATTTTAGCGGTTAGGTTGACTAATATTTTGGCTAAAATCTGGGAGTTGGACGTAATCACATCTGACTGGTGACAATCGTCGATTGTCGCAATATATATAAAAGGAGTCAAAATCATCCTGTGATAACCATAGAGGGATTAGTTTAACTAATATAGCATCTAAAATACTAGTCTCAATAATTATCGGACGCTTAACAAAGACTCATGAACTGCAAACACGAGAAAATCAGACTGGCTTCAGACGTGGTTGTAGCTTCATCGACCACATGTTCACCATTCGTCAGATTTTAGAACACAGACATGCTTATCGGCGTCCGACAATGGTGGTTTTTCTTGACTTAGAAGTTGCATTGGACTATTCTACTATAGACTACTTTATTCTAGCAAATAAAATTAACTAGGATTGTACAGCTTAAGTAAATGAAATCGTCCAAAAAAATTCGCTGAATTGCCTTTTTCAGTGTCATATCCGTCAGCTATTTAAAAGCGTCAGGCGTATGTTTCATTATACGTTTGTATTTTACGATCCTGTTCTAAAGATTAGCCAAAGACTCTCATATCCTTGATGAATTGGAATAAGCTCATGTTTGTAGTCAGATGAAAAGTGATAATGTTCGACACTGATCACCTATGACACTTCGAGATGAGAAGTCAACAATGATAATGTAATTTTTTTGTTTGTGGACATCTAGATCCTAACAGTGAAGCAGACAAAACCAAATGTCCAGGAAGTGTTCAACAGACATTTAAATTATCTACGCTTTCAAGAATACTAGTAAATAAACGTTTTTGCGAGAAAGAAAAGCTTACAGTTAACACTGAGTATAATAGTATACTTTACTGGTAATGTGGTATTTTTTTATATCAGTTCCTAAGGACATTATGTTTGCAACTTGGTGATCGTCAGTTAAAAACTGTAAAATAAGTTCTGACAGTTGACCGAAAACTACATAAAACCACTTTATTTAACCCGCAGTGACGGTGACTCAAAATAAAACTAAATTACATAATTCGCATAACATTATAACATCAACACATCTACAATCCATACCTCTAGCGAGCCAATCCACTGACAACTGCCTATAAAACTTTTTGGCTTATCCCCAAAACGTACAATGGAAGCTTGAATATCTCTTAGAGACGGTATTGGGCCTGGAGTTATTTCACCTTGCCACATAAGCCAAGATATTAGTGTTTGAAGCGATCGATATGCACAACCCCAATTCCTGTCATCTACTCCGTCCTGAAAATGTTAAAAAATTATTGATATCGAGACCCAAAGCTTATGAATTAAAAATATGATGTTACATTAGCAGAAATCTACGGATACTTAGTCCGTTTACGCGATCTCGAATGGAACATGGTCAAATCTAAGACGAATATGCACCACCGAAAATTTTAAATGCAGTACAGATGTATGAGCATCATGATAAGAGTAATTACCTTATGTAATCTGCGATTGATTATACTTATGGATGGTTGTTCTCACAGTTCTTTCTAATAAATACAGATTCAAAATTCCCGACCAAATTCATTGCAAAAGGGTATTTATTTAAACTATGGAACAGTGTTCTAACTATTGTAAAGTGTCATAAGACTTTTGAATAATGTCAGGAAACACGAAAACGAGGAAGATCTTCCCGAACAAGTAGATAATTCATTCGATTTAGATCACGGTTTTTGAGTTGATTAGAGTTTATAATCAATCCTTAAGTGATAACTAATCATGACCTGTATGAAAGATATTAATTTTGATGATGAGTTTAACAAATACTTTAGCTGTCTTAGAAATAATCAAACATATTGTTAGTTGGTTTACTTTAGTTACAAGTCCAAACCCTGTTTCCAACATTCTAGATTTAATAAGTAAAACAATTTGGTCAATCTATGAGATTATTATACTCTGTAGTTAAAACAATTAGTCCCTTTGATGAATTTCGATAATGCAATGAGAAGACGAAGGTTACTATGATTATGTGATATATTTAAGCAATACATTTAGAACAATCTAATCACACATATACTTGTCAAGACATTTTATATGAAAATTAAAGGAAAACCAAACAAATTAAAAGGTAATCAGAAATAAATATCATAAATTACACAAAAATAATGCGAAAACCGCGATGGATAGTAAATCAGTATTATCAGGGTAGGTTAAGGGTAAAAACATATTGGTTTGAACACATAAAGGGGTTCCAGTTTCCGTATAGCCAGGGCTTCAATAAACTTTAGTATATGCCCTTGAAGGCTTTTGTACAAAGCTACAAAGGCTGACTTGATATCAACCTTATGACCGGTCTCAACCAAATGTTTCGCAATGGAGGGAGATGTTTGTCTATCCTGAGATCTTATATGACCACTGGAATTCTCTTGTTTTGCAGCCATTTAGGTATATGTTCAGCCACCGTCACTTGCAGAACACAATCACTTCTCTCTATGTACATGTTTCCGCACGTATATGTCAATCAATAGACACAATGGGATGTGACGCAATCGCTTACGTGTTATTTAAATTTTTGGTTAAACATAGACCTTGTCTTTTCGATAATCAAGAGTTAAGCTGTATAAAATTTCCTCTTGATGGCTAATTTAAGTCTCCGTTTCAACGAAACTATTTAAGTGACCTCCAAACGGTAACGTAATATAGACTCGCTTTTTGGGTGCCAGAAGCGTCATATGTCTCATCGTATTGTAAACGTTCCAACGGTTTATAAACTTCTATGAATAACCATCATTCACTAATGTTTCCATTAAGAGTTTTGTATCTCTTTTAATAGTATCACTAGTACAAATATGATTGATCCCATGAATGAGCTCTTTATTATTTCCACGGTTGTAATGAATTAGACAATGAATGTGGGAATTAAGATTTTCCCCAGTCCACGTCAGCTTTCTATATACAGAACGTTCGATAGAACCATCGTCTCTCCTACTAATCATTATGTCTAGAAAAGGGAGCTTTCGTTGCCGATTTCAGTCTAAAATAAAGAGTTACTGGCTAATTTAAGTAATACTTCCTATTAGATAATAATGCATAACAGTAAGCATTCTCCACAATGGATAATTCTAAGCATAAACTCAGTGTTATGCACAAAAATACATAATCAAATGCGAGTAAAATAGGAATTTTCACTCCAGAAAAGAAGAATACTAAATATATTATAAGGTGTGTATTATCTTGGTTACATTACAATTATCTCTTATAACAGCCCATCTCTTATTGCTTAGTATTATTTAGACACTTTACTTCACTTGACCAGTCCCCAAATCAGAACACAGTTGAACAGGGACGTAATTATATTCCAAATATACAAGGTTGAATGGGAGTAGGAATCACAATAAGAAGAACGTCAGTATATTTTTAATTTTACACAAGACTCTAGAGTCTTCCCCCAGTATCCGCCAGAGCTGACTGGGTAAGAAATGTCCAATCAGCGTACCCTAAAGCAATCCTTCAAGGAACACGGTTTAATCTAGTCTATATCCCGCCAAAAACGTGTTATCGAGATCCAGAAGTGATGACGTATTCGAGATATGTAGACATGCTGTCAGCTGGTTGTGTGCTAGTTGAAATGATCCTTGAAATATTCGTTTTGCTTAGTTCATGAGTAATAAATTACAAATCTACAGGAAAAATTAATAGTTCTTAAAAGTTTCCGAGTCTTCTGGTCGCATTAAGCAATACTACAAGCATGATCGGAGTACTTTTTCCTTCCTCAAAATGCGAAATCCTGCTGTTGGGCTATTCTGCGTTGACTCCTGAGGTAGTTAAGTGCATCGACTATGTCACTTATTTTAATGTTCCATCAGTTTAGGTGGGTTGGTGTCTGGAATAATCTCAAGACAAATTCAGAAAGTCCAACTGGGCTTTGTCAACTTTCGTCACTTATGACGTAGGCAAGATGTCCGTCTTCGAACCAAGAAACGAGTATATTGCTCAGCAGTCCTCTATGTACTACATTATCACTGGGGGACATGAACTTTAAGAGTAGCAGGCATGTGTAGGCTGCAGGTTTTCGATTATATGTGTCTTCGGAATATTGTTTGGTTTTCATGAGACTGCCGAGTGATCCATGTTGAAGGTAAAAAAAAGTGGTAAGTCGGTTGTTGAGGTTGTAAATCCTTAATGACCAAGGTGATTTAAATATGTTACATATGTCTGAACATCGCCCTGCCAAACAGGCGATTTCGGTGATATAGAAGTAGATTGAAAGAAAGCTTGAAGAGACTAAACCAAGACGTAGTATCAGTATATGAAGTCGTTGACTGTCGATTTGAGCCATGTTAGTTGATACAAGCTACTTGGTTTGGTTTGGCTTATCAACCACAATCACTGGTTAGCGACTGGTTGATACGATTCGGAGTCTGGGTAAGAAATGTCCAATCAGCGTACTCCAACGCAATTCTGAAAGGAACATGCCTTAATCAAATTATATCCCGTTAACAATAACATTGTTTAATTCACTTGTAAAAATTAATGTCACTGACAACAACATCATGGTATAATACATTTCAGTTAGCCTCCTTACTGATTCATAGCAAATTTACATGGATCATGAAAGGCAATTTAATATAAAAGTATACAACTAGATATCAGACGATTAATACCATTAGCAAACCACTTTTCATGAAAATAACATCAGTCAATATTAAGTTAACATAAATAACACATACCTGAAGATAATGCTTATAAGTATATCGACCTGTAACGATGTAGGTTTGACCTACATTGGGTGGTTGTTTAACGACTTCATGGGGACACACAAGAAGTTCAGAGGATGGACCAAGCCAAGTGACTATTCTAGGTACTGGATGCAAAGCCTGACCTCGTCGGACGAGTGGAGTATCCATGGAAAGACTGAATTCTTGAAAAACATGGATGAGTGAGGTGTAAATAAGTCTCGTTTTACATTAACTAAATAACATATCTGACGTCACGTGCTGCAAAAGTTATTAGACTAAAACACGAAAATCTAGTTAACAGACTCACCTTATGTAACAAAACAATGATAAGATAACTTATTACCATTCGAATTGTATTTATGACAAATTATCCCAACCAAAAGTGAAAAATTACGGATTATTTTTGTAAAATGTCCACCAATCCACTCTAACTAAATAAATATAGGAATCAAGTAGTCTTGTTTATAAACAACAATGAGTTGCATTTATCGTATGAAGACTGACGATACCGCATGGCTGATAAGAATATATGAAGGAGGATACACAACAGTTAACTGACAAACAGAAATAGCCAAAAGACCGAAGGTTATGAATTGAAACAAAACTAGTTACTATGAGTTAGCACAACGTGAAATACTAATAGCCTTATGATTCATTGATTAAAAAGGTACAGAACATTTATGGTTCACGAATACCCTATATGGCAAAAGAACTATGTGGAAATGTTTATCTTCATATGAAACGTTCTATTTTATCTGAACTCGCTGCACTAGAAACTTCTTGGTGTACAGACTTCTTTGCACCAGCGTTGAATTCTAAGTATACTGAATCAGTTTTATCTGTAGTGAATTTTACTGAACCGAAAACGTTTATCCATTTAGGTATGATAATAAAAAGATTGATACAAAGCAATGGATTCAAAAAAGTTTATTAAAGTGCAAATTTAGTTTACTTATATTACTACTGAACGTCAGCGATTAAAATGAGATTAATAACATGGAAGTGGACACAAATTTATTGAGTTCCTATTCTCTAACCACTGTGTTGCACCATCTCTTGAACTCTAGCCAAGGAGTCGTGAAGTTCCAACAGAAGCCATCCACTTACAACTTTCTTTCATACCACGAAACTACGTCATACACTAACCACCTTGCCGCTTTTTCCAACCAGTCCTAGAGTCAGCAAATAATGCAAGACGAGGAATTCTCTGGAACGACATTCGAAGAACATGTCTAAGCCATCGAAGTCGATGTTTTAATTTGGTGACACCAATTGCATTATCGTCTCTGCACCCTGACACACGATGTCGAACCTCTGCATTACTAACATGGTGTTGCCACTGGATGTCAGCAATCCTTAAGAGACAACGATGATCGAACACAGAGAGTCGTCTAACATCCTAAACTCGGAGAAGCCAGGTTTACAAGCATAGAGCAAAACCGCTCCCAACGACGCGTTGTAGATCCGGCCTTTTACAGCCAGACTAATATCACGAAGGCATCAAAGATGGCCCAGATTAGCATAAGTCGCTCTGGTTTTCACTATACGTGCATCGATCTCATCACTCACGCCACCGCCAGCACTTATGCACCTACCTAGATACACGAAATTCCCAACTACTTCAATCTGCTCACCATCCAGGGTGAGCACAGGATGAGAATCCTGACAGCCTTGTAGGAGTACTTTGCACTTCGAAGGTGTAAAGCGCAGACCGTACCTATGGACACTGATTGCCAACTGATTAAGTGCGGATTGCATGGTTTGGGCATTATCGCACAGTAAGACAATATCATCCGCATACTCAAGGTCGAGAATTCTTTCTCCAGGCAACAGATCCACACCGGCATTATTTACATCCATCAGAGCTGTTTCCAGAATGTCATCGATGGCAAAGTTGAAGAGGAGTGGTGAGATTGGACAACCCTGTCTAACCCCACTGCTTGAATGGAACAATGGAGAAAGGTGATTGTATGCCCTCACTCTACCTGAGGTGTTTGTATATAGAGTTTTTAGGATGTTAATAAACCTCTCAGATACACCCCTCTTCAATAGACAATCCCAGAGAACAGTCCTGTCCAACGAATCGAAGGCAGCCCTGATATCAAGAAACACTACGATTGTTGGCCTGTGATAAGTATGACTGTGTTCTAACATTTGGCGGAGGGTGAAGATATGATCAATACATCCTCCACCAGAACGAAAACCAGCCTGCTCTTCGCAAGCCAATCTTTCTCGGGTTTTCAACAATCTACGAATTATGACAGAAGTCAATAGTTTGGACGTAATCGAAGATAGACTTATCCCCCGATAGTTGTTACACGAACGACGTGAACCGTTTTAAAGATAGAGACAACTATTGACTCATTTCATGATGTTGGAACACTCTCTAGCTCCCAGACCTTTGTAAACAACCCAGTCAATTCCTTAGCCAGAAAGTCATCACCATCTTTAAAAAGAGCCAGAGATAAGTCATCTGGGTCTGGTGATTTGTAGCGCTTTAAGAGTTGGAGTTCCTTGCGGACTTCCGCCTTATTTGGTGGAGCAGTCGTCATCGGACATGGAGAGCGAGATAATCTGATCGATGTTGCCGGAGCAGCTGGCCAGTTGAACTCTATTTACAGACACGTAATGAATAAAGTAAGCAATTACGACATACGCTCATATAAAAACAACCAAGGTTAATAAGCGAACAATTAACAAGGTCAACATGTGACTTGAGAGGGATGAATAAACTAGTCTGTCCGGAAGCTAGAATAACCCACGTGGGCTTGAAAAAGCACTAGACACTACACTGTAAATAGTGTGGTACAAGAATGTCTACATTAACGAGTCCTTACTATTTGGAAACTTCAGACTAATGAAGATAAATATTATATGATATTATTATTAATCTAAACTTTCTAAGGTTCCTACAACATAACAACTTTTTAATAAAGCTATTTGTCTAGCGTCACACAAATCTTCATAGCAATAAAGTGAAGCATTTGTGTTTAGGTACATGAAATTACAATTACTGAAGAAAAACAAGCGAAAAGATATTGAGGTTATAAAACGTACTCTCATGAATGATCTTCCGCCAAATTCTTTCACGTGGTTCTTCGATCCTCCACGGGAGACGTATGCTGTACATAGAAGACCGAACTACGTAATGATAAGACAATAATGTTTTCGGAGGATATTTTAATTCCCTCCAAAGAAACAGAAGAGCACGATGGTAGCTGTCCAAAAATGAAGATAATTTTGCACACAGATCTTTATGCGTTGATTCATCGCCGCTAAAATTGCATATCAAATCTATCGGTATACGATGGGAGTGGCCAATCGAATGACGGGAAATCTGTAGAGTTGGAGTGTGATCGCAAGTGTTATCATCAAGACTGAAAAATACTATGAGCGCAGCCAAATTTATGTTATCTTTTAGCTTCCTGAAGGAGTCAGTCATCTTAGAGGAATGCTCGTTGGTCGAATGCGCCGATAAGCATATGGAATCATGAACAAAAACAGCCGAAGTAAGCAAGAGTTTCAGCTTTAGAAAGCATGAAGATAAAGATTCCTCCGTAGAAAACCTTATGCATATCGGTTTCTGACTAAATATTCTAACCAGTAACCATTCTGAACTGCCAGATAGTTCACCAACAGACTCACACAACTCCATACGTTCCAGAATGGAAAATATGAGACTATTCACACGTTAAATCCCGATAGCATTGACGCTGTTAAAACTCCATACTTCCCGCAGAAAACAAAATAAAGTAAACTGGTTCTGGTTTATTGCACTCTGAAAAAATATGGGCTTAGATCTAACCTGCAATACAGAAAGCACATCAATGTACTCAACCAAAATTCAAACTAAATGTATACTTATTGCAAATACTAAAATACGATATTAACAAACCACCAGAACTTTCGAGTTGATAATGGAATGACTCGGAAGTTAGTTAAGTTCCATAACTGTTGGTTGAAACTGTGGTTGTTCGATGCTTTGTTTTTTTTTTGAAACTTGCCACTTGTTACCGTATAGTGTTGTACACTTAAACCACTTAAAATATGAAACAATTATAGCAATAATTGTTACAAAAAACAACATGACACAGAACGGAGTTGCATAGAGATGCTTAGCCCCCAAATGCCCTGGTACGGCCGAGAGTGGGGAGAGTCTGCTCTCCCTCTCGAAATGCTCTCATATGGCCACGCGAATATATAGCCTCTGCCAGGGAAGTCCTACTCACTGCCTTCTCGTGGCCAGGGTGTTGTTCACAAAAGTGAGAGGACGAAAAGCGAATGTCCGGCGCTTTAACCAAGTTGGTGGATGTGGAGGATCCACCTACGGGAGTTGGAAAACCCTGGTTCCAAACCAATGGTGCACATGGGCTTCAGTATCCTGAGGGAACAAATGGCGTACGAATCAATCATTGATCACCGGCTACCATGGGACTGCATCTCCTCACGATGCTCCACTGCCTTGTGGACTAGACCTTTAGGTCAAAGGCTCTGGGTGTGACCCCCTAAGAAAACCACCTGCTTCGGTCTGGGCACCTGGGCAGTATCACAGCCCTCACACAAATCGAATGAGATTTGTGAGGCGCATATTTATCTGGTGCTTCCTTGTACCAATATTTATGTGTTTAAATAAATAAATAAATTATTAAAGGTCTACACAAACTAGTGTTCGTGCTAGGTGTTAAGTTGAGAATCCATTCACATCAAAACACTTTAAAACAAGGCACGTGAATACCAAGATAATGAAGTGAAGAGATAAATAGGGAAATAAATGGAATCGCAAGACATTTATCCAGATTACGCCAGAACAAACATAATAAAAATGTTGTCAAGCTTATAATGGGAACTTATAAAGATGAGATTCGAAGAGCTAAGAGATAAATCTTACCGTCCATGCAAAGAGATACTGCAGAAAATAATTAGTCGTCACCACGAACATATAACCGAAATGAGTGAAACCCACTGGATCCAAGCTGGTCAGGAAAGAATAGACTCGGCAGAGATGCTACTGTACTTCGGTCACGAAGAGAATGCTTCACACGCTCAGGGAGTTGCTTTGATGCTGTCCAAAAAAAGCAACTTAAGCACTTAAAGGATGAAAATCTCATGTACCCAGAAACATCAGAGCATTCTCCAAAAAAAGGATGGAATCACAAGGAATATTATTCGATGTTATGGACCCACCGATGATAGGAACGACGATGACGAAGATCAGATTTAAGAGGCTGCTTTTCTATCCCATAAACACGAGCAACTGCAGGTCAAGACAATTAGTGTAGCAGAAGCCTCTGCATTAGTAGGCCTCAACATACAAAAGGATAAAAGCAAGATCCTCAAATACAACACGAAGAACACCAACCCAATCACACTTGATGGAGGAACTCTGGAAGAGGTGGAATCTTTCACATACCTGACCAGGGTCATTGATATTCAATGGAATCTGATGCAGACGTAATGGCATAGATTAGAAAAGCAAGGAGAGCACTCCTACAGTTGAAGAACATATAGAACACAAAACAACTGTCAACCAACACCAAAGTCAGAATCGTCAATACGAACGTCATGGCAGTTCTATTGTACAGAGCTGAAACTTGGAGAACTAGCAATATTATCATCAAAAAAGTACAAGCATTTATAAACAATTTTCTACGTAGGATACTGAATGTCTGTTGCTCGGATACCATCAGTAACAACCTACTGTGGGAGAGAACAAACCAACTTCGAGCCGAACAGCAAATCACGAAAAAAAACGATGGAGGTGGACAATACAGATATTACGGAAATCATCAAACTGAATCACGTGACAAGCCCTAACTTGGAATCCTGAGGGGAACAGGAAAGAGAAGCAGTTATGAAATTGATGAATAGCAACTGGAAAGGAATGTCGAGGACATGGTTCGACGGATAATGCTGGTGGATAGTATTTGCTCGACGACGATAGCCAACAGGCGTAAGTACCGACATATTACTATAGTCAAAACATCTCTATGTATCCAAGGAAACGAAATATCCTTATGAAGTGAAAACCCACACGACTTTTACTTATTATCTAGTACTAGATCATAATTGGATTCCCGAGACCATATTTTACAGACCAAATTTGGGCAGCCCAAACTGACCCTGAGAATCTTTACCTGCTTATTGAGGTTTAATGAGGGTTCTAAATTGAGGTGAGGTATTAGAATTAAAGATTGCAGTTGAACGTCAAGGTTAGGTATGAGGTAGGGGGTTATCACCATTTACTGAAATTGGATACGGTGCCGAAATCCAGTTACAGCTTATGCATAGATGCGTTTGCTGCCCGAATACGAGACTCATCCCAAGTCTGGTTGGCTTAATCATGGATTATAATTATGCCAACACGTTGGGATCCGTACCGCTATTCTTTAAAAAGCGCTGGTTTCCGATCAAGGAAATCTTTGTAACAAAAGCACATGAATCGAACAAATCGTTTCCTCAATACTTCTAGTATCACTTTTCTGATCTGTCTACTTCGCGTTTTTCAATGTGGTGAGTTTAACTCATTTTTACTAAGCTCAATGAATTCGATGGGAAATTTTAGTTTAGTGTTTCTTGAGTATGAATGAGTACATCCATTCTAGAATTGTGGGATTCTTTTGACTAGCAGACATCACACGGAATGGCATGTCACCATTGGGTTCCGACGTGAACAATCTTAGAATTGAAATGTCGAAGGTTATGGACTAGAGAGGTGACGGTCAGAACAACTAGAGGAGTATATTCACGTGGCAATGAGAACAAGGAACGTCTCAGAATAACAGATAATTGACGACGTAGGTAGTAGTCAAAGGAGATTAGTGAAAAGCAGTATTGGTATTAGTAATAATCTTGATAGAGATAATTGTGGTGGTAATTGTAAGTCATGAGACAAGCATTGGGTACAGTTGTTACTGACGAAGGATGGTAAACCGTGGGCGCGTGCGTGGTTGTTGTGCTTCCTACTAAATACACAAACTTTAAGGTCTGTGTTCACGTCGGTTCGGATAACATCCCTAGCGAGGTCGATCCCTACTGAAAACACTGTGTTCTCTCCTGGGTATTGGGACATTGTGAGTAATTTGTTGCGAGTTATCTCGGGATATCCGATTATAATATTTGGGTAAGATTATCTCGCTGGTGTGAATTGGAGTGTCTTGTATGTTGAACATCATTATTACATCGCCTCGTACTGATCTGTAACTTGGAAAATACAGTTCCAGGCGGCGCAATCAATCGTCATGTGGTTCTTTTCTTAGTCCAGTAATCCACTCGGTTGCTCACCTCTATACTTGTTGTGAGAGGTTTCCTTCTCATCATCATCACTGCTGTTGCCAATATAATGTCACTCGCTATTTTCTTTGAGGTTTAATTTCTTCACATTGTGATAAGATCTGAGCTATAAACAATTTCAACTGTATCGTACGTTGTTTTTTACCATAGGAACCTTTACCACTATAGTAGGACTTTTATTATCTGTTATATCCCATGGAGATTTATGAATGGTACTTCAAGTTTATTGGTTTCTTCGTTACCAGGTTACAAACTGATAAAAGTACACATATTACGTCATACATATATATGTATATACATCAACAGATTGATATAGAAGAAAGGAAGATCTAACAGAATCATATCGATTGTATACC
>NC_031502.1:16924908-16961353 GCF_000237925.1 Schistosoma mansoni | reverse complement strand
ATGATGCTTTGATAATTTTGGATCCATGAGATTCTCATCCTACAAGTGCATTTCGTGCTTCTCTGAACAGCATTAGAGCAACTCCCTGAGTGTGTGGAGCATTTTTCTCTTCGTGACCGAAGTACAGCAGAATCTCTCCTGTACCTAGCCTTTGTTGTCCAGCTCGGGTCCAATGGGTTTCTCTGATTCCGAGTACTGCCAAGTTGTATCTCCTCATTTCCATTGCTATTTGACTGGTCTTTCCTGTCTCCCACATTGTCCGGACATTCCATGTATCTATAAAGAGTGTTGCTCTGGTTGTTAGAAGGTGCATCGGTCTCGTGACTTCCGAAAAATTTCGGCTTTCATCATGAGACGTCATAATTCTTCCTTGAAACCGGAGGGCAGAGTTTAAATGGTTTGAATTATTTTTTCTGTTTAGCGTTTTTTTTAGCGAGTTAGATTTTCTACCCGGGCTTGGGACCGGCAGTAACTCTAGAAGAGCTACAGGCGGAGTTGATTTTAGCTCATCCTGTAATATTATTCGATATGATATACTGTGTTTCGGTCTGAAGAATTGTGGTCTACTTCATGATAACCTTAGTATTGAAGTTTAGAGCAGACGCATGCATAAATGCATCGATAATAAACAAAAATGTACAGTAAAAGAATCACTGGTATAATTGGTTATAATAATAGCTGTTTCTGTTATACCAATCGCATTCTCGTCACAAAAGTAGGTTACTACAAATTAATGCGATCAGCATCAAATGTCGAATACTTACAGAGCTAGTGACTCTGCGGATTAGTTCACTACCACACCCATAACATGCATTGTCTGACTGGTTGTTATCAGGTCGAATTAAGAGAGTAGAAACCACGGTATAAAGTATATGATTTTTAGCGTTTCTTAACACTTTACTCTCTTTTGGCACATCTTCCATTCTAGTAAGCAGATTTCCTTATTCTGACTTCGAATTTCCTTTCATATTTTTAACCCAATGTACCTTGATACATATCACGACCTATTGTTTTTTATTGTAATATACTCTTACATGAAGGCTCTAACAACACTTCACTCTAGCAACAGCATCTAGTATGAGTTTTGTCCAGTAAACTACCATATCTTTTTTTACCGTACTAACTGTTAATTATTGTTTCGGGTTTATATTATATATACACTTATTTATACATTTCTCGGCATTTATTCTGATCTGCGTTCGTCTGAATCTGGATCGGGCGATAAAGGTTTTTATTCTAGCAAACGTCTTCCTCCAACATATGTTACATCTAAGGACAACACCACGGTAATCTGCACGAGGTTTACAATCATTTGATCACCGCAATTACAAACAAAGGATTTCCTTAGCAGTCCCATTTATTGTAGCCGTCAAACTGTCACGTCTTGTCTAAAGTCCTCTGTGAACCGATCGTGCATTAGAATCATGTACTGAAAATGGTGCCGTGACTTGGAAATACTCAAATACTTCTGATTGGCTCATGGTGACTTACTTTTGTGGCGAGAACGCGATCGGTATAATAGAAACAGTTATTATTATGACCAATTGTACCGGTGATTGTTTTACTGCACTTGTTTGTTTAAGTGTACCGAAGACACACTTTCTCCCGTTGCCTGTAACCTTGAACAAACTCGACTGCGCTCAACAGTTCCGCTTGTAAACTTTGGCACGTCTCTTTATTCTTTCGATACCACGAGATCTCCAACGAGTATATCTTATTGAGAATAAACTACGAAAGTGTGTATACATACATAAATCCCGAATGCATATCACAGATCCATCTCAGATGGGATAGAGTATTAATTTGAATTATGGTATAAACTAGTAATCTAAGAAACAACTCGTTTATTTCTTCCTGTCGTGTATTTCAACATTTATTCAGATATCTTTAAACCACACTTTATGTTCTTCAGTCTTTCTGTCTGAGCTCTGATTATGTAACTTTAATTATAGACTTACCTTTGGTTACCTAAATTTTCTGTTGCATGTTGCCAGACTATTGACAATAAGGTCGTGTTTGACTAAGCTCAATGTCACGGCGTGGTTCTGTTTGTGATTGTTAACCATTGACTGTCTGTTTGGAAAGATTGCTGGAACCTCTGCAGATATATATCTGACTCTCTTTTGTTGGGAAAATTTTTACTGATTCTCAAATACCGGACTCTTTTGTGCTATTCTTTTTATTGTTTTAGCACGATAATTTGTGTTAGAGAAACCCTTGACTGTAAAGCATAAGGTGTACCGTTTGGTGTATTCTTGATATAATTTGTCCTCTTCCCTAAATTAAAACTTTTTAAATTGCGCACAGAGTTTGATATAATTCAACACAAGTTACTCAAAAACGCTTTGTACGTTATACAGAAGAACGTAGTTTGGTTTAGTCGATTAAATCCTGCTCTCAAAACAAATATTGGTATTTCGGTCGTTACATACATCAGCTAAGAGTAATTACATGAACATTCTTTCAGATTGCTAGGTATAATTAATCGCTATTCTGATCAAAAGACAAACAACGAGTACAAAGATGACAGTCTGTTTTGTTTTTGAAACCGTCTACTGAGGGAGCTGTACTCACCTCATCTCGAAAAGCACCTCAGTCAAGACCGACCAGTAGTCTAAAATTTGTGCAACCTTACCTCGATTTCTCTTCTGTAGGCTGTTTGTGGCATTTTTCTTGTTCTACACTGTCGTCTACTTCACGTCACTCAGTCGTCACATTTAGACTACTCATAGAAGTGAAATTTATATATAGGTCTTCAGGTACTACTTTAGAATCGTAACCACTAATATCCAGTGATAACATATTATATTTGACGGGGTATATCCATATACGTCTGACCACTTGCTATGTTTCTGTCGCTTTTCTTGCCAAGACATAAATTTTATAAAAGACAAAATACAAACCGCAACACACTATTGGCCTTACCACTAGGTAATGTTCGAATTCCAGTAACCCAAAACTTCGAACATTTGGGCGACTATGAGCTGGATGTTTAACCTATTGATCCTGATCTCCCAAGTGACTGAATCTTAAAAAGTTTCTAAAATTCGAAATGTGGGACCACTTCATTTTTACGTCGTCAACAATCCTATACCTGAGTTTATTCCAGAAATCGTATAAATGCTGTCAGATTTAAACGCGCACATCCCCTGTGGAATAAATATCTACGGTCACCATATAACATTCCTTTCATCACAGGAAAAAGTAGTCTGGCTATCCGTATTTTTAAGAACAGTCAACAATTTAAACACATTTATAGAGAAAAGTTAACAAAGCTACACAAGATAATCACTAATGTTAAAATAAATTAAAAAAGTGTCGCAAAACAGATTTTAGGTGAATTCCAAAACCGAAAAAAATAATCCGAGTTAAAGTAGAGCAAGTATATTTAGCATGCAATAAAGACATAAGAGCAGGATTAAGTCAAGTGCAAATGTACTGTCTCTTTTCAAAACGCGCGCGTGTCCAAAAGACCGACTTGGATGAAGTTGAGTACTACACTGAAGGGTGCCGACCATTGTGTATATGATGCTAAAAATAAGTATAATATCAAGATAAGGAAGGCTGTTTTGTGAAAGAACTTACCATTGAAGATACAGGTAGACCAAAACATCCGTACCAACCCAGAGGATGGAGGAAAGATGGGAACCAGGGTGCTCTTTTTGTGGAAGAACCTCAAGATGAAGCTCTCACCGATCCCGAGGCTGCTGGAGCGATCGGCGCATAATATAAAGTCACCGATACAAACAAGTACTCCAGCTTCGACTACAGTAAGAAATAGATTTTGAGTCTTTGTTTGAGTAATTTTAGAAACGAGAGCATAGGACGTCACTAGGCTGCCTTAGCCTATGCTTGATACTCCTGAAACACTATCATTTAACAACCAGTGGTAACCTTTTTCAAGAAACTATGAGACTTTAGGTCAACTCTTGTTTTTTGCACAGAAATCCAGTCATCCCGTAGGTCCGTTCTGTTCGCGTCATATGCGGTTGACCGATGTACCCATAGGTCGTTTTCTAAAACAAAAGACAGTAAGAATCATACTAATTAGTAGTTATAACACTTTATTATTGTCATTCGCCCATAGACTTTCTATAGTTTGTTCACCTAAGACAATAATTGTCCTGAGAGTACTTGTGGCTCATAACTACTCTGCACGTACATTCGTTTCGGTTTTAGCAAACAGTAGATGTTTACGTACGGTATTCTAAGACTAAAAAGAACTGACAATAAGTCAACCAAGACAAGCACTTTGATGGGATGTTGCACGTTTCTTAGTACTGTGATTATAATTTCTATTTATTTGTTCATTTTATAAAATCCGGTCACCAGTCTTGCAATTTTTGCAGTTTTCCTTAACTTTTCGATTGCCATCTAAAGACGTTTGATCAAACCAACGGTAAGACCACATGGTGACTTGTGTCCCTGATCCTAGAAACTCACTGTTCTGGAACGAATGCACACACTTATCCTCGAAATACGACGATGAAGATAAATGTCAAACCTACTGATCAGTGCAACCAAGTGAGTAGAATAACTTCACTAGACGCCCTCAGAGACCTGGGGTCGTTTCTCAAAATGAAGGAGCGAAGTTAGAGAAACCAGTTAGTTTACGGTAGCTCATAACAAATATACTGAACAAGAAACACTATTCGATGCCTAACCTAGCACAAATTGTAGGAATGATGGAAAATAATATATATAGAGTGAACCAATATGGATAGCTCACTAAGTAAGAATTCAAGAAACTCCACCAAAAAGAAAAGTTAGTAAATCCGTATTCGAAAGTAAATATTGTATTTAAAAAAGCAGAATAAACATAATAGGTAAATTAATGAAAATTAGGAAAGTAAATGCATTTCACAGTATTATTGCGAATTCTATTAAAATTATGAGCACGTAGAGAATCGATACAAAGAATGGATTAGAACTGAACAGACAACTGATGATAACGAATATTATAGATTCAACTTAGTGTTCCATGCTCTAAAATATGTAGAAAAATAAAATACCAAATTTTTATGTTAAAATATGAGGTGAAATAAGAAGTGACAGTCGTAGAATAACGGTTATTATAAAATACATCAAGTAAAATTCCTTTGTAAAATGAAATAATCCAGTAATACCAATCAATTTACTTTGCAAGAATAGTATCTGTTATCAGGGTCTTTAATTACCCTTTAACCTTACTGTAGCTTTTCTATTCAGCTAGCAAAAAAAAACTGAATGTAGTTGGAAAAAAGCATATTCCAATCAATTTAATGGTTACATTGTCAAACAAGTTCGCCTACATGAAGTGATCTTTTCTAACTTTTGAAGCTAGTAATTAAAATACATACTAACCTTGAACAAAATAAATTGAATTGAAAAAGGGTATATGACAATAATTAACTATGGAATAGCATTTCTTAATCAGAATTATATACCTGTGAAAAGCAAACCTAAAATAATAAGTTAATAAATATGGAGGCAGGAATTCCCACTACAAACAATATTGGATAAAGCTAGTGCTAAAAGTGGCCGAAACCGAAAATGCAATCTACTTATAAAGTAACCCATTGGTGTTCTAAGCTGCATTGAACAAGGGATACTTATTGACTGTGAGGACAAATGTAATAGGTGGAAACTAAATGTGATGTGGTTTCAAACTTGTCAGATACAATATTTTTATCTAGGTTGTCGAGAGTAGATTTCATAATCACTGACCCTTGTTCTTATTAGCTTTTTTGTATCTTTGCTCACTTTTTCGCCATCAGTGTTGTTGCAATTACTATAAATTATTTATTTATTTAGACACATAAATATTGGTACAAGGAAGCACCAGATACATATGCGCCGCACAAATCTCATTCGATTTGTGTGAGGGCTGTGATATTGCCCAGGTGCTCAAACTGAAGCAGGTGGTTTTCTTAGGGGACCACACCTGGAGCCTTTGACCTAAAGGTCTGATCCATAAGGCAGTGGAGCATCGTGAGGAGATGCAGTCCCATGGTAGCCGGTGACCAACGATTGATTCGTACGCCATTTGTTCCCTCAGGATACTGAAGCCCATGTGCACCATTGGTTTGGAATCAGGGTTTTCCAACTCCCCCAAGTGAACTCGCCATGTCCACCAACCCGGTTAAAGCGCCGGACATTCGCTTTTCGTCCTCTCAATTTCGTAAACAACACCCTGGCCACAAGAAGGCAGTAAGTAGGACTTCCCTGCCAGAGGCTATATACGCGTGGCCATGTGAGAGCATTTCGAGAGGGAGAGCGGACTCTCCTCACTCTCGACCGTACCAGGGCATTTGGGGGCAATCACTATAATTACTATAAATACATGATACATGAGTGCCATTACAGTTCTCAAACTTAAGTCTGTCAACTTAAAATGAATAACGTAGTAATAATAGGAAACATCAAGCGAAGATACTTCCAAAAGTGAGAAAATTAATGGGTTATTGTGAGAATAAAACAAAATTAAATGGGTTTTAAATATTACAGAAGACAGAAAATCTTTGGGTGTGAAGATGGTTTGAGAATTCTGAAAAGTCCTATACACTACAACTTTAATTCCACCTTTTAGTTTGTTTAGGAAAATCAAACCTTTTATCAGACGCTTGGAATCTAACGACTGAGATTATAGGAATGAATATAATAGAACCCAAGCAGTATTTAGAGAAAAATCTACTGTAAACACTCCTTATTTACTGACCTGAAAAGCATGTAATGAGTAAAAAATTCGTTTTCCGTTTATTTTGGTGGTAAGGAAATTGATTTGTTAATTCACAGTTCAAATGACACAAATTGGTCGTCATTATCCACTTTAATTTACACATAAACCCTTCCTTCATCTCTGAACACTAACTGATGCTGTTTTCAGAATCTGAATGCTAGTGCTACTGTAGTAAACAAGAACACGATTGGAGACAATAGAATGTATTTGGGCACAAAATTACAGAATATCTCACTAAAATCTTAGAACCATATAGTAAATAGTTAATTTGCGAAATAACAATCCATCGTCTCAAACTTGACTGCTCCTTTTGCAAATTTCAGTCCATTGTCTCAGATTACATTGTCCATGCATTTTCATACCAATTGCGTACCATTCCTGTTCTTTCCTTATTGATCTTCTACTGAAATACATTCTACGCCCGACCATCGTTACATACTATTTAAGTTGATATAAGTAACCTACACCACACTACTACTAGGACTACTATATACATATTTATAACCTGTCTCGACATCGAAATGTAATACTGCGAAAGCAGTTTTGTGCGATTGACGATTTCTACAAGAATAGCATCAATCAAATATACTAGAGAATCAAGTGACTTCCTAAGTACAATTTCAAAATTCACACACTAAATGTGATTTTATCATTATCAGACAGATGAGCATAATAAAAGTCAAGAATTGCACAAACTCTAAACGCTGAAAACTGTTTTTATTTAAGTATGAACAAATAAGTTTTATCCAAACTTACAACAACAGAATACACAACCTACCTTACATTTAATATCCACCAGCTATTTTCTGTAATTAAAACCCTATTCAGAGTTTACAAAACCTGGTATTATGTCATTTCTAGTTTTGTGTAAAAAGTATCTAATTCTATGAAGACGGTAATATTTAGAGCAGAATCCTCAGGTTTACGAATAACAACCCAAGACTTATTTAGTATTGGTTTAATTGTATATGATTGTCATAAACTGCACAAGAAAATGAATAAATAAAGTCTTTGAAATGTATTCTTTCATTCTGATTTTTCATAAAATTTAACAACTAAACATTCATTGACTTTGAGGTTGATCTGTTTAGCTTTATGCACTTTTCATTAAACAATGGATTGACTGTTCTTTTTATAGCTATAAAGACGTTTGGAACGTCAAGTGGTTCTGTATTGTGTTCATAAAAATCTTAAACAGCCAGCATTCCAGAGCACTTTACGGGGTTCCAAAACTTGAGAAAATATTTGATATAAGCGTTTAGAAGTGGCCAATATTGGAATTTCACTAGCACATAAGTGATGATATACTCCAATGAAAATCAGTACTTATAGTCTTGATAGTTTGTGCTTTATTTCCGAAGCTACTGTTTCAGAACATCTTAAACTTGCCGCTAATCTTACTAATAATAATATGCAATTGACCGAAATATCTTGGAACACACAGGATAACAAATATTGACTCATTAGAGTGTGAAATGCCGCTGGATTGAAAAAAGGAATTAAATTGCTTGATAGTATTCCTAAGCACTCATATTATGATTGTGGTCAACAGTAAAATATACATGGAGGAATATGGTTAATAAGTTTCATTTACGTAAAAACACTTTCAATTCGATAAGTTAATCTGTTAGAAATATGTGCGTAAATTAAAATCAAAAGCCACTTGGATGTTATGGATGCAATAATTAGCGGACAGATGATTCGGTTTCCTGCAGTGCCTAGAATGCTTTTCATTTAAAAAGTGTGGATTAAGTTTACAATTACAAGGTTGACAAATGAACAGCTAAATCGTCCGATTATTGAGAAAGTACAATCCAAATTACATATAATGGATTCGCAGTTTTTTGATTCACTAAGATTACGTAACTGAGATACGGCTTGTAGGTTTAAAGATAAAAACGGTATTCATAAGGGATAACAAAGTTTAGACTTACCTTAAATTTACTTGTTTGAAAGGATGCAGTTGTGGCGAACTACTCATTTTCCTCGACACAAAGCTTGTATCCATCGGACAAAAAGCAATTATCAGGTACACCCATTTTTAAAGGTGAAGAAATGAGTGATTTTGAAGAATATACAGCTGGAGATGGTTGAATAGATGCAAGCTTTTTGGCCACGCATAAACTGGTTGACCTTGTGACTGGTGAAAGTTTTACAGATTGACGATCTGCAACGTTGATAATACGGTGTGAGTTAGAAGATTCGTAACTTTTGCGCTGAGTTGATATGTTGGGGGTCTTGGGATACATTTTATTATTATGGTCGGAGTTAGATGGCCCTAGATTACTTTGTAACGTACGTGGCACAGGTAGACTGTGCATACTGTAGGGACTAGCGAACCATTCTGTATTAGGATCTCCAGTCATTGAGCAATCTTTTGTTCGACAAAAAGTAAAAAACTAAAGATTATTAGTTTAGTATGATGGAAAAAAACTTTGAGTCTTATAAAAATATAGTTACGCGAAAATGACATTTACATACCGGACACCAGTATTCCGTCTATAAAACTGATACTGTGAACCATTGATGATTGGCGTATTTCCACTCCGCAAGCAATCAGAAAGAAAATTAAAGTAACTCTGAGACGAAAACATCCCTGATAATCAAAAGTGTGAGGAAGCGAAAAATCATATGAAGTCTAATTTAAGTCATCACCTACAAAGTCTTTCAGTGCTATCATCCTTTTGCAAAATGAAACTTCAAAATTAATGGAAACTGACTAGTGACAAAAAGCTAATGAATCAGTCATCAAAAAAAGTCCATGATATATATTACAACCACTAGAAGACCATCTACACACTACAAAGGAAAAGTGGCAGAATCAAAAGGCACAACGACTTAAAAAGTTACTGGTACTAAACATTTTATTTTACTAGAGGTAAAAATTGAATATTGATAACCGAACAGATTTGTTTGTGAATGTAGTAAAATGGTGCAACCAAGTTACTGAAAATATGTTTCTATAATACACTTTGAATAAAACATATTGTCTACCCGTTAAACCAAAGTGGATACGAGGTGATTGCAGTACACAGACTGAAGCATGTGTAGATTCTGATCTTTTAATTTACAAGGTGGTTGTTGAGTGTTTATACCATTGAGTCAGAGAGACGCAGGACAGAAGTAGCTAAAACAATGAGTTACATAAAAGATATTTTTATCATGAAAATATGTATCTAATAAATGCTGAAAGTTGATATGAAGGGTAACAATGTCTTTGGACTAGCAAAATTCAGACAGGTGAACCAATCATCACTTTTAATAATTATTTTAGGCATGGTGAAGATAGGTAAAATGTTAAGAACGTACAGATCATCTGGTGGTCAAAAAGTTACATCTTGTTTTACAATGACAATTTAAACATATGAAGAGTCAATGACTTATGATTTAGTTTTTGTATAAAAAATTCCTCCGTTTACATGTGAGCGAGAATTTTAGATCTCATAATTGATAGATTCAACGTCTAATTTAAAAAATAAGAACAAAGGATTTGTGTTGTCTTTCATCAAACAAATCTCCTTACCGTGAAAGCATACAAAGTTAATGAAATCATGCACTGAAGCAAGTCGACCAGTGTCATCTCGCCAAGGTTCACATGGTGATTTTGAAAGCAACTGGAAATCACTTTCACAATAAAGGTTTGGAAAACATTTAGACGTGTTTTCATCAGGTTCTGCAAAAAAAATTAACAGAACGTGCACATTTCGAATGATTAAACCACAAAATTAGTGAATAAATAGATATTACGAGAACGTAGGTGGTTCAGTTAGGTTGCATAGTATCTTACAAAGTCAACTGTGACCTATCGTCAGTGTTATACTATCCGTTCAACAAGAATAATGCCTAAACTTTAATCTAATTTGGAAGTATACTTGGTTATTCTAATAAAGTTAGCACTGATAATGTCGTTTGAAATAGTGATGAGATGACCATTAATCACATCAAGGCTTACGAAACAGCAAACGACTGTCATACAACCACATATTTTTTTGGAAATATCACCATAAAGGCTTAAGTGGTTTCCGACCAAGTAACCGTTCTGAAGATAACTTTTGAAGGGTTGTATTATCCATAATAAAATTTGGATCTAGGAGTTGTAATAGTTCTCAGGAATAAGTATTTAAAAAATAAAATCATTCACTTGAATTCAAAACATTTATCACCATCACTGGACTGAATCACCAGAACATAATGAAACCATAACCTATTAACCGTCTTTCTACTGTATTCCACAACAACAAAATCAGTCTCAGCAACCAAAGACGAAAATCCTTATAATTTACATAAAGAACTTCAAAATAAAGACTGGCTAAGAACAAGTTAAGCGTCAAATTATAAAAGAAACATTGTACGTAAACGATCTGCAACAAAATAATATGTAGGAAAAAAGCAGTTACGATGTTACCATATACATGATATAAAATAGCCAAAACTAAACCTCATTAAGTGATGAAACATACATCAGTGATATGAAATTTATCGTCGTAACTTTACAATCAACCTTCCAAACATTAAACTTCATAATAAAAGAACTTTAAGGAGCCGAAACGCTAGAATACAAAAAAACCACGTACAAACGGTAGTATGAATTCTGTTATCATAACTTCAAACAACGAACAGGATGAGAAAAATACCAACAAAAACTGGAATTTATAAAATAACTTAAGAATTGATGACAAGAAATCAGTATTCTAGAAGTACAAAAAAGTAGCTTTCATGTTAATTACTCTGTCTCAACCAAACTCTATTGAGAAACTTTACAGAATGCTAGAACATATGAACAATAGCGAGTGCACTTCACAATAAAATTAAGAACCCTTTGCCAAAGTACATCACAAACCTTGATTTCAACATGGAGGCATAAGTTTTGCACACTATTTCGTTTGCAATAAATGATAAGACGAAAAGAAGATGAAGAAGCTAAAAGTGAAGGAAGCCTCACCTGTAATAGGTAATAATTGACTGACTGAATTAATTAGTGGTTTTGATCTTCTTTTAAAACTGTGCATCGATTTCTTCGGAGAGCTGCATGTAGCGAATGTATCAATGTTCTCCGATCGGAAAGAACTATTTCTTGAAGTTGATGAATTAGGACTTTTTTTAATAACAGGTTTCCTGCGAGACATATTAAATAAACAACTTTGAGACAATTTACAGCATGAAATTCTTCATTCAAGATGAATAAAAACGAAATTGAAGGATGAACTAAATGATAACGGTACCACATATCGCGGTATTAGAAGTGGAACGATAACTTTTGAAAAAAATTGACCTTGGTTACAGAGTATAGAAGGTTATTTGTTGATTCAATGTTAACAATATTATTTCACTAACAAGGACGGCTTCATAACCTAGTCGTTCGATTACTGGACCAGTGAGGAATAACTATAGCCAGGACCAAGCTAGAGAAGTAATCACAACAGGACGTTTAGCAATTAGTTAATAAAGACATCAATTATGAAGACTGACATGTGCTATTAGATAATAATAATCTTTTATTATCTTATTTAAACACATAAATATTGGTACAAGGGGGCACCAGATATAAATGCGCCACACAAAACATTGAAGCTGGGAAGAGAAAAAGAAAGGTAAGGTGTGTATGAGAAAAAAAAAGCAAAACTGTTCTCAACGACGCGTTGTAGATCCGGCCTTTTACAGCCAGACTAATATCACGAAGGCATCAAAGATGGCCCAGATTAGCATAAGTCGCTCTGGTTTTCACTATACGTGCATCGATCTCATCACTCACGCCACCGCCAGCACTTATGCACCTACCCAGATACACGAAATTCCCAACTACTTCAATCTGCTCACCATCCAGGGTGAGCACAGGATGAGAATCCTGACAGCCTTGTAGGAGTACTTTGCACTTCGAAGGTGTAAAGCGCAGACCGTACCTATGGACACTGATTGCCAACTGATTAAGTGCGGATTGCATGGTTTGGGCATTATCGCACAGTAAGACAATATCATCCGCATACTCAAGGTCGAGAATTCTTTCTCCAGGCAACAGATCCACACCGGCATTATTTACATCCATCAGAGCTGTTTCCAGAATGTCATCGATGGCAAAGTTGAAGAGGAGTGGTGAGATTGGACAACCCTGTCTAACCCCACTGCTTGAATGGAACAATGGAGAAAGGTGATTGTATGCCCTCACTCTACCTGAGGTGTTTGTATATAGAGTTTTTAGGATGTTAATAAACCTCTCAGATACACCCCTCTTCAATAGACAATCCCAGAGAACAGTCCTGTCCAACGAATCGAAGGCAGCCCTGATATCAAGAAACACTACGATTGTTGGCCTGTGATAAGTATGACTGTGTTCTAACATTTGGCGGAGGGTGAAGATATGATCAATACATCCTCCACCAGAACGAAAACCAGCCTGCTCTTCGCAAGTCAATCTTTCTCGGGTTTTCAACAATCTACGAATTATGACAGAAGTCAATAGTTTGGACGTAATCGAAGATAGACTTATCCCCCGATAGTTGTTACACGAACGACGTGAACCGTTTTAAAGATAGAGACAACTATTGACTCATTTCATGATGTTGGAACACTCTCTAGCTCCCAGACCTTTGTAAACAACCCAGTCAATTCCTTAGCCAGAAAGTCATCACCATCTTTAAAAAGAGCCAGAGATAAGTCATCTGGGTCTGGTGATTTGTAGCGCTTTAAGAGTTGGAGTTCCTTGCGGACTTCCGCCTTATTTGGTGGAGCAGTCGTCATCGGACATGGAGAGCGAGATAATCTGATCGATGTTGCCGGAGCAGCTGGCCAGTTGAACTGCCCTTCAAAGAATTCCATCCATCCTCCAAGACGTCAATGGATGTTAGTGATTGGCATCCCATCATCCTCACAAATTGTTTCATTCACACCAGACTTCTTGCTGCCAGTGACTCGGATGAGTTGGAAGGGCTTCCGGCAGTTACCAGATGCAGCTGCTGCTTCCATCTCATTAGCACGTTCCGACCACCAGGCTTCTCGGTCCTTACGCAAGCTTCGCCCAATTTTATTACTTAACAGCCTTCGTTTGTGGTCAAAATCACAGTCACCCGTAGTAGACCGACGGGCTTCGATGAGTTGTAAGGAGACTGAAGAAACCCAGTGCTTATAAGCGGGACATTTCGCGAAGCCGCAAACGACTTTACTCGCCATTTTCATGGCATCATGCACTTGCAACCAATGCTCATCTACACTTTCCGGTGGGATGGTAGTTAGCCTATAACTAGCTCGGTTCGATACTTACGTGCAACAGAAAATGCAACCAATTTACTGACATTGATCCGTTGGCCACTGAAAAGTAAGGTACGATTGGCGTAGACCAGGGCATGATCAAAGTCCAAATAGGTACTCTAAAAGGACAGTCTTGTACACAACCACGCCAGCGGTAGCTGATCGCTATGTGATCAATCTGAGTCCAGGCTTGGGATGCAGAAGGAGGACGTCTGGTGGCACATCGGCGATGACTGTGTCGGAAGTTAGTGCTAGCCTGAAACAGGTTGTAGTCTGTGCACAGTCGCAGTAGACGGTCCCCGTTATCTATCCTGAGACCAACAAGTCTCCATCGGCCACCTAGACGCCTGAACTGTGCATTCAAGTCTCCGGCTAGTACTACAATATCTGTCGAACGAACTTTCTGAAGAACAGTTACTTGGTGGTAGAATTCATCCTTGATTGCATTCGGGCTGCAATCTGTAAGGGCATAGGCGGAGATGACAAAAAGACATCGTTTCTCACGCCGATTTCTTCTCACTTTGATGGAACTTTCTAATCTAATAGCATATAACTGGCTGTTAATGGGGATCCAACCGATTAGTGCTGCCTCAGCTCTGGCGCATAGTGCGACACCAACGCCAGCAAGACCATACGAAGATACCACAGGGTCCCCGGATAAACGCATGTGAAACAAGCTTTCCGAAGAGACAGATGGAGAGCGAATTTGTAATACTTCACTAGAGTCTTAAATAGGGGTCTCGGATAGACAACAAACGTTCATATTAAGACTTTCCAAAGACATAGCCAGCCCTATCTGTTGTCCGATCTGCATTAGTGTGCGAACGTTGAAGGAAGCCAGTTTGAACAGCGTACGTGGTTTCAGAAAAACTGTTTTAGTATTCGTATTCAGTCGTAGCATTCAATTTCCGACCAGTCAGTGACTCGAGATCGTTTAGATAGGACAGGGTTTCAGCCATAGGCGAGCTGCTGTATAAGTTGAAAAATAAGGAATAAATAAGGAATAAAAGAGAATGAATAAGTGACGTAAATAATAATAATGTGAATTGTTTAACTTTGGTCGAATCAAGAATAGTATTTTCGGTAGATATCGTCATTTCATTTTATTTGTGCGAAGGCTGTGATACTGCCCCGGTGCACAGACCGAAGCAGGTGGTTTTCTTAGTATGCCATACCCCGAGCCTTCAACCTAAAGATCTAATCCATAAGGCAGTGGGGTAACGTCAGGAGATTTGGTCCCATGGTAGCCGGTGACCAACGATTGGTTCATACGCCATTTGTTCCCTCAGGATGCTGGAGCCCATATGTACCATTGGTTTGGAAACATAGTTTTCCAACTCCCCTAGGTAGGCCCTCTGTGTCCACCACCCCGGTTAAAGCGTCGGACATTCGCTTTTCGTCCTCTCGATAAGTAGGACTTCCCTGGCAGTGATTGTATCCACATGGTCATGTGAGAGCATTTGGAGAGGGAGAGCTAACTCTCGCCACCCTCGGTCGTACCAGGGAATTTGGGGAACCTGAAGGAACTCTAACTTAAAGTGAGTACATTCAAATATGCAAAATGAGATCTATGAAAAAAGGAAACAAACGAAATTAACTGCATTGACTATACTTCTGGAAGAAACTAACTATAGAATGATTAGTAAATAGACAGTGTAAGAAAAATTATTCGATTAATTTTATTACCGTTGATTACTGTTCGTGTTAGTTGAATTTGATTTCAAGTAATTTGAAGCAGTCATCAAAGTAGGACGTCGACTATAGTTGAATGAGACAGGATCTAATGATAAATTGTTCACTTCAAATGTTTCATCAGAACTAGATAGGGTTTGCTTGTTAGCATCGTTATCAACCAACTGATTGTTGACATTAATTTGATTAGTTGGATTTCTTCTATGGTATAAATTTCGTAAGCAAATGTGGCTAGTGTTTTGTGAAGTATTTACAACATATTGTTTGTGATTTTCATAGGTCGATTCAACCTGTAAGATGTTTTAAAAAAATGGGAGACATCAAATGAATGGTACCGACAGAAGTTTAATTGCATTTGGGATTTTATATAATTACGAAGAGTGTGTGTGAACATAAGGATGTATCAAAGTTTAAGATATAGTCAATTTAAAATGTTCAACAGGGAAATGTATTTGCACTACGGTTTTTCGCTAGTCAGTTTTAAAGTATCGAAACTTAAAGCCAGCTTGCACCGAGATACAACCAGGCTGAAACATATGGCACATACAACATCCACTTACATTTGTTTTATTGCTGTTTGAATCACATTTAAATACTTCTTTATCTGGAGATCTCTCGGAAGCGTTTCTAGTTTTGGAAAAGATGGTATTCCCAGAGACAAATTTTGAGCGAATTTGTTTTCTAGCATGCTTAAACTGAATGGTTGACCGTGGCTTTGCTAAGCTCAATTTCGTACTGCTAGGTCCTGATATACTTGGTTGTTTTACCAATTGGAAACGTAATGTCATGAGGTGATTACAAGGACTAGAATCCGAATTTGTTTGTTGTTGATCTCTAAGAGAAACATACATGGCTTTGCGTAATTCTTGTTCTTCCTTCCAAGAAATCCCTAAAACATTGTCCTAAAAATTAAGAAAAAGTTAGATGAGACCCATAAAGAGTAGTGATTTCGAAAACTGATTTGAAGGTATTAGATTCCTAAATTGTAATTCTCAAAATGCACACTCTGATAGAGCATCAAAACGCCAAGGATATCACAATCAAGCAAAATTCTGAAGTTCTTTACCAATGTAAGGACTTCAAGACGTCCCAAAAAATACGGTCTGAATAAAAATGCAAACAAGAAAAACTTCGTTTAGGATGTAGATATATTTTGCGACTAATGAGTAACATTATTTTTATGGCAGGATCATCCGTGATTTATTTTGTAAGCCAAATCTGACAATTTTTCAAGCAAATGAGTTGGATCATAAACAGGTTCACATTTAGCTAGGTGCAATCAGCCGGCAAATGTTTACCAGCCATAAAAGTTACGTCATAAACTAACCAGCTTTCCTTCATTTTTGTATTGGTTGCTTGAATCTTCCAATTGATGCTTAGGACTGCGATTGATCGGTCTCTTATTGGCATATGTGCATCCTGTGCAGATTGCATCGATATTGCCTTCAGTCACAAGCATTATAAGCTGAGATGGTGGTGGCAAGCTGACGAGTCCCAAATGGGATGAGACGCGCGTCTTGAATTTTACTGCTAGCTACCATCATCTCAGCTTATAACCAGTTTTCCGCTTTCACTTGACACCGATTTTACCGAATAGTGCTATATAAGGGAATCTCTAAGACCACTTGAGTAGAATGAACCTAAGATAGAGAAGCTAGTATCTTCAAACAATAACACTTATGAAACCGGTGTCTCGACCATTCTCAACCACATAATGTTTAGCCACAGGCTTTTTCAAAGTATTAGTACCGAATGAGACAAATTTTTGGAGACAATGAGAGCTGAAAATAGAGTTGTGGAAACTTCGAAACTCAAACAGACCGGATTTTACATGGACAGAGTATAGGTCATAACACTGTAGAATAGTACGCTCCAAATTTTGTGGCCGAACCAGGTCACAACAGAGTAAAATAATTAGTTGGTAGGTCAGTCAGCCATAACCGAAGTACAGATGTGCGTTGGTCAAGGATGTCGCACTACATTAGTACAACGATGTGAAAACAAGAAGAATAGTGAAAGAGATCCAAGTAAAGTAGCAGTGATAATGAGAAAGATTGGACGTTGGGGATGTAGTTCGAAAAGACAAAGTGGAAAAGTATGTGTGAAGGAATACTGAGGCTGAAGGTCGAAAGATAGGAATTGGATGTACATGCACCCCTGTGAACGACTCTGAATCGTATCAACCAGTCGCTAACCAGTGATTGTGGTTGATAAGCCAAACCAAACCAAGTAGCTTGTATCAACTAACATGGCTCAAATCGACAGTCAACGACTTCATATACTGATACTACGTCTTGGTTTAGTCTCTTCAAGCTTTCTTTCAATCTACTTCTATATCACCGAAATCGCCTGTTTGGCAGGGCGATGTTCAGACATATGTAACATATTTAAATCACCTTGGTCATTAAGGATTTACAACCTCAACAACCGACTTACCACTTTTTTTTACCTTTAACATGGATCACTCGGCAGTCTCATGAAAACCAAACAATATTCCGAAGACACATATAATCGAAAACCTGCAGCCTACACATGCCTGCTACTCTTAAAGTTCATGTCCCCCAGTGATAATGTAGTACATAGAGGACTGCTGAGCAATATACTCGTTTCTTGGTTCGAAGACGGACATCTTGCCTACGTCATAAGTGACGAAAGTTGACAAAGCCCAGTTGGACTTTCTGAATTTGTCTTGAGATTATTCCAGACACCAACCCACCTAAACTGATGGAACATTAAAATAAGTGACATAGTCGATGCACTTAACTACCTCAGGAGTCAACGCAGAATAGCCCAACAGCAGGATTTCGCATTTTGAGGAAGGAAAAAGTACTCCGATCATGCTTGTAGTATTGCTTAATGCGACCAGAAGACTCGGAAACTTTTAAGAACTATTAATTTTTCCTGTAGATTTGTAATTTATTACTCATGAACTAAGCAAAACGAATATTTCAAGGATCATTTCAACTAGCACACAACCAGCTGACAGCATGTCTACATATCTCGAATACGTCATCACTTCTGGATCTCGATAACACGTTTTTGGCGGGATATAGACTAGATTAAACCGTGTTCCTTGAAGGATTGCTTTAGGGTACGCTGATTGGACATTTCTTACCCAGTCAGCTCTGGCGGATACTGGGGGAAGACTCTAGAGTCTTGTGTAAAATTAAAAATATACTGACGTTCTTCTTATTGTGATTCCTACTCCCATTCAACCTTGTATATTTGGAATATAATTACGTCCCTGTTCAACTGTGTTCTGATTTGGGGACTGGTCAAGTGAAGTAAAGTGTCTAAATAATACTAAGCAATAAGAGATGGGCTGTTATAAGAGAAATCATAACACACGCCAACACCAAAATAATTGTTTCATAGTCTTAAAACAGTTTCTATTTTGTTAAGAAAATTCTACAAACCGTAATGAGCGATTCTAGAAAAATTTCAACTTGTTTAACCAGACAATCTTATAGTTTAATTAATAGGATATATAAGACAAGCTCATGTATCTGAAATTGAAAGATATGTACTTGTGGATATGAGAACATCAAGCAAATGAATTAATAAATGCAAAATGGGAGTGATAAAAGATTTTATAGACGGAATACACGACAACATCCTATTCAAGGCTAATCGTGGTGCGTGGGTATCTGCATCACGAACCAACTTGGGCAATCGAGTACCTAACTTGTATGCCTCTGGCGTGCATGTCATGAGAATTTTCCAAGTAAGCGTGAGTTCGATTTCACCTTCTCAATAGTAGTAAATCTAATAGAGGGTCTCGGGGTCGTGATGGTCATACCTGTAAAACATGTAGCTTAGCATGCAAATATGTGCCTGTATGAGCTAAAGCAAAGGTTCAGACAGGCCAATAGTCTTCTATAAGAAGACTTGACCAATCCGAATGAGTGAAATGGCCCCCAAATGCCCTGGTACGACCGAGGGTGGCGAGAGTTAGCTCTCCCTCTCCAAATGCTCTCACATGACCATGTGGATACAATCACTGCCAGGGAAGTCCTACTTATCGAGAGGACGAAAAGCGAATGTCCGACGCTTTAACCGGGGTGGTGGACACAGAGGGCCTACCTAGGGGAGTTGGAAAACTATGTTTCCAAACCAATGGTACATATGGGCTCCAGCATCCTGAGGGAACAAATGGCGTATGAACCAATCGTTGGTCACCGGCTACCATGGGACCAAATCTCCTGACGTTACCCCACTGCCTTATGGATTAGATCTTTAGGTTGAAGGCTCGGGGTATGGCATACTAAGAAAACCACCTGCTTCGGTCTGTGCACCGGGGCAGTATCCCAGCCCTTACACAGATTGAATGATTTATGTGGCGCATCTCTATATGGTGCCTCCTTGTACCAATGTTTGTGTTTAAATAAAAATAAATTAAACGGAATAAGTCACCAAAAGAACGTATGCCTGAAATGTCTAGAACAACGTAACTCACGGTAGGGACAAACTTATTAGCAAATTATCATTGCATGTAACTATTAATCAGAATAATCGTAGATACTTTTAGCTGAGTTACTCACATTATTACAAACTTACGTCACTAATTTTTGATAATGCCCTTTTAGGCCGATGAGGTCGTTGTTCAAACTGTTGCTCATTGGGAGTCATCTGAAATGACGAAAAATGAAGATTATAGAAAAATAAAACTGTTGTAGTTTTCTGGCAACATGTTGTTCATTATTCAATACCACCGAAATCCTAATTTTCCCTTTACATAAGATTAACACTTATTACCATGACCAGAGAATTCCTAACCATTTTCTTACATAGCTTAAAATATAAAAGATAACTATTGTACGGAATGTCAAGATAATATGTTGGAACTCGTTGTTTTATTGCATAATGGGACATCTCAAATTTACATGGTTTAAGGACGTCATTGGCCTTTAATTTGTAGGTAACTAGTAGACCTTTTTGGTCTTGAATAATACTTATTCGGTCAGGGTTGATCATAATTTCCTGCCTCCCAGATTGGAGTAGATTCAAGTTCAAACCAATAATCCTGAGAGTGTCGTAATACCTAGTAAGTAAACTTATCCACCATAGTCTAATCTTTCACATTAATGCTTATACTCTTACTACTTCTACCACTATGGGATTTGAATCGACAACTCCATCTCTGTGCTAATATGGTATGGCAACTCGAACTAATGTACGTACGTACGAAGTTCTACGTTGTGACTGACTGACTCATTGGGCCTTACATAACTTTCATTGATTTCTTTATCATTAACTGTTACACGTAAGAAACAAAGTTTCATAGCAGTTTGACAATCCTAGACAATAAAATTACGTCTTAACGTAGTTTCTGAAAAGTTGAACAAAGTAGAAATGAAATTATCAGCAACCCATCGGGAGTAAACTATTATGTATGTTTTTTCTTTGGTAAATTGTTGCCTTATTTTTAATCAAACAGTATGAGTTAGAGAAGAGCATGTAAATCGGTATATAGTAAATGAGCCACATTGTAAAATACTATTATTACGTTCCCTTGAGATGAATAGAAATATGTTCCCTTTGTCGATATTTTGATTGAGAAATGGAAGCTTCAAAATGGATTTCATCATTCTTAGTACAAGCATCCTACATAAATTTCAAACACACAAGAAAAATACAACACAAATTCTTATTAAAATGTTTTATTCTGGTATTACAAAATATGCATGTTAAAATATTATTACCCATAGGTAAAGCAAAACAAAATGAAATGATTTGGAAATAATTTGACTCGTAACTGCTACTGAGATATAGTATATACTCGAAGTGGGATTAGAGATGTTACATTTTTCCAGATATCTCCAGATTCATCAATCCAAAGAAATTTGAAGTTCATGAAAGAAGATAATTTCAGAACATCATTAGATATTTGGATATTGGTCTATTTGATGAGTAGAATTAAATATTACCAGATCCTTCAATTTGTCCTGATCACTTACGTCAAGTTGATCCCATCCTTTAAACCATGGACGAAAATCAACGTATGCTAACTTAGTTGGTACAGATGGTCCACTGTGGCCCAAACTCTGAAAAACCCAAAAGTTTGAAGGTGAATGTGAAGACTTCAACACGTTTTGTATTGCGTTGATCACTAACTATAGAAAACATGGTAAGACTGAGCAATGTATCAAAACTTATGGGGTATCTAGCGTACAATGTTATGAAAATAAATATTAGTTACTTATTACTAGACAAAAGCTGTTTGGTCTTAGGAGGGTAAATAGTATTGAAGCTAAGAGCTCAGAATAAGGAAAGCGTAAATGGGTCTGCGATTACGTAACCGGCTTGATTTACGTCTCCAACCACCGATCATGATTATAGCCCGGACCCTAAAATGGTCGTATAGAAGCTATTATGGTACCGATATATAGTGTAAAAATTTCTTGTATCAGACGAAATTAAATATAGTTCCACCCTGAAGATTCAGCTTTGTCTTAAAGATGAAGAAACCTTGGACAGGAATTTACTTAGTTACATTATTTGCACTTGTTTGGGCGTGGAACTGAGTTTATTAAAGGAAGGATGGATAAAGTTAACCCTAACTTGTACATGTGAATTTAATTTCTAATAAAATTTGAGGAGCTTAAAAAAGTTTAAGTCAATGATGCTAAAAAATATTCCAGGTGTTATGAACTAACTATAATTGGAAAGTGTAGAATATGCTTTACTTTAATGGCTGATCAGTAGCAGGGTTGTTGGATGAACTGAAGGTTCTAGGTTTAATTTTGTAAAGGTACTAGTTTGTAAATCTTATAATAGTATTAATGATGACTATCAGGATTTTTAGCTTGTTTTGATATGCGATAACCACAAAGATGATCCATCTTGGTAGTTTATATGAGGCAAATTGTTATCTTATGACTACTGGCCAACATTACGTGCCCAGTTACTAATTAGGGTCCTGATTCTAATTTGATCTGCTATTTATTCTATAGCTTAGAGTCTCTCACTTATTACACGTTCGACCAGCACTATTGAAAGTGAGCCAGGAGTCAGGTTTCTATTGCTCTAACACTGACTAGCTCCCCTCTAACACTACCCTCGAGCCCATAAGCATCAATCCGTCTCTACTGTATTTGCTTTTAAAACGGAAATAATTTATATACAGACATACCAGGATGCATCACATCATAAAATGGAAAATAACAATTATACATAAACAAGCACAGGGTGGTTATGATCAGGGCAGACTAAATGATAGGCTAGCAATAAATTAGGGATGGAAAATCATATGAAAATATTTAATGGGTTTACCGAAAGGAATTCATATACATGGTAATCTAGCAACTAAGTGATTACGCAGAACTATGAATGACAATAACTTGGAAAAACAATTCCGACTTTTACAATTTTCATTCAGTCATAACATAAATAAGTTATTAAATAAAACTCAATAGAACTCATCTCAACTTACTGAAGTCTTCCTATCCGGTAAGCAAGTTGAAACAGATGGTTCGCTTTTTACATTATTTTGACTGATTATATGACTATTATTACCGGACATTACTTATCTAAACATAGATTAGAAACATAAGGACACAGAAAAACAGTAACTGAAAGTGTTGTGAGACAGGTTATGTAATAGCTGCAAAGTAGGAAAGCATTTGACTGATTATTACATCAGTGTTATGAACTGAAACCCTAAGTACGTTTTGGGGACTAAATTTGAAGACACCTAAAAAAAGAAACTGTCATGGAAATTCCACATGGCTATGCAACTTTATTTATTTTTTTACTTGATAGTGTAGCTAAAATGTTTATAAAAAGAGCAGCGGACTGGAAAACCTATCAGAAAGATCGACGTTAGTAGATCTGTATAGAAGAACGCCTCCTTCAGTGATTAATAAAAGAACTTTTTAAGACAGCAAGGAGTCTAAGCGACGTAACGAACGAGTAACTATAATCACTGTGACAAGAATAAATAAATGCCGATCTTGACGAGAATGTAACAACAATTACTACAATTGTTCATTTTCGGATTTATAACTTTAAGCATATGAGTGGTGTTGAAATTACTACTACTGAAAACTGTACAATACTGTACAGCCACAATAATATGTTATTTGAGAATTATTTTCCAGCTTAATCGTCTTCAAATTACAACACAGTTACGGAGAAATACTTGTATCCTGCTTCAATGAATATGGAAACAGACAAGGCACAGCAACTTATAGCTTGTGAAAGTAGCGGCCTCAACTCCAGCGCAGTAGCCGTGTGAACCTCACAACAAAATAGGTTGAATAACTGAAAATCTCGCAAAAAATATTACTCTATTACCCGTGATACTTTAAAAAACTCATATCCAATCAGAATCAAGCTTCAACGACACCTACCACTGATATGAGAATTTTGAGTGGACAATTTATCTAGCTGTGGACTTTGATTTGCCATTAAGGCAACAATTGTTCGGATAATATATGTGGAAACACCATGAGGATTAAATCACCATATAAAAGTACCTAAATTTATAATTTTTCTTAGCTATGACCTTACTACTTAGCAGAATACGGAGCGCAAACGTACACTGATATTTTGGCTTAAGATTTTACAGACAAATAGACAAAGCACAAAAGGCGACCTTGAGCACACCAACTACAACCTTCACTTCAAAATTCGACCAACTTCCAATATCTTAGTGATAACGTAGTGTAAACATACTTATTTCTTTAATCTTTTGTCTTGGTGTTAGTGCACGGTACAATTTCTTTTTTCAGTTCAAGAGGAGTTGTTCAGCTGTTTATTGCATTGTTTGTCACGGTCTTCAGTATACCCAAACGTCACATATGATCAGACAGAATAGAGGCTGAGGCATTGAATTCAGACACAGAACTATTTAAAAAATTTCTCTAAATGCTCTTCGGATGAATAAACGAAAAATTGGACGCTTCAAAGGACTTTAAAGATGAATACCTGACTAAAGAATCAAGGAAATTTGGGTTAAGCAGCTGTCACAACTGCAACAGAAAAGCAGCTAGAACTCAAGAAAACTGTCGACCAACAACGACGTGAGAATATTCAATACAAACACTAAAATTGGTTTTCTTAGGGAGCTGGGACTCAAATAACTACTACCACCATAGTAAGGTAAGTACATGTATCTAGAAACAACTATTTAGTGAAGATGTCATGAACCCATTTTCTAGATAACATCAGCAATAACCACTTGCGTCAGAAAACAAGCCAACTTCCATTTTTAAAGAAATAAAGAGAACCACATAAAGGCGTGTAGAACACGCCTTAAGGAAATTACGAAATTGCACTGAAAAACGAGTACTAAATTCAGATCCTCTAAGCAAATTAAGAAAGGGGGAAAAAATATGGCGCTAGAAATTGAAGGCAGATATCAAAAGAATGTGTGTCAAGTAGCAAAACTTCGAAAAAAAGCACAGAACAGAGTTGCTTTATGCTACACGCGTAGTACCAGTCGTCAGTATGTATGAAGTGGACGTCTATGCAAAGACGTTTTCGAACTTTAGTCTTCTTACTTACAATAGTGACAAAATTGACGTCTTATGATGCTAGGTCAAACATGCAGTGATCTTGACTGAGCGAATTTCTAGTAACTCAGCGCAAACTATCTAAACTCTTACGAAAACCAGTACCTTTACCTATCAATATGCATGGATTACAAAGACCACATAAGTCAATCAAAGCCTGCTTTTTTGACACAAACCAGTACGCCTTTTCATATCGGTTATGAATATTCTTTGAGTCACTCAGAGTCAATGGTAGTAGCTTAACGTTAAAATAACATGGTTACTTGATTGTCCGTTGTATCACTAGATAATGGCCAATAATCTCGGAAAATTTAGAGTAACCCAATAAGAAGAGTTGACGCCTACTAAAAATAAATTTACGCAATATGCCTAATAAATGGTTAAAAAATAGAACTTTATATTTAATTACAATGTTACTTTCGGTAGTGTAAAACACCTCTCCTATTAAATATAAAATACATCGATACTGTTATATCGATTGCGCGCGTGCGTTGTTGCCCAGTTGATATATGAATGAATATGCTGAATCCGGCCAATGAGAGAGGAATAAATTTATTGATCGCACAATGATACACAAAAGCAGTATGAGCAGTCTTGAGTACTTATCAGTCCTACTTGCTGCCTAGCCCAGCCAGTTAAGTCCAGAACACCAATAACAGCCTCTGCAATATGAATCATTACTCTCAAACATACTAGGTTTATATACCAATCAAACAGACCACATCGTACCATAAAATAGAAACAACATGTTTACAAGATTTTGCCAAATGTGGCTGTGAATAGGGGGAACAGTAATCAATAGACTGGGGGTAACTCAAGAATGGTAAATCGTATAATAATAGTCCATAGGTCAAAATAAAGCTTATGATAAGAGAAACGCGAATACAAATAGTTTAGTTACTTAGCAATTATACAATAGTAAATATACATATCACATTGGTCCATAAATAATTCTCAAAGTTACCATTCATAAATCTCCATGGGATATAACAGATAATAAAAGTCCTACTATAGTGGTAAAGGTTCCTATGGTAAAAAACAACGTACGATACAGTTGAAATTGTTTATAGCTCAGATCTTATCACAATGTGAAGAAATTAAACCTCAAAGAAAATAGCGAGTGACATTATATTGGCAACAGCAGTGATGATGATGAGAAGGAAACCTCTCACAACAAGTATAGAGGTGAGCAACCGAGTGGATTACTGGACTAAGAAAAGAACCACATGACGATTGATTGCGCCGCCTGGAACTGTATTTTCCAAGTTACAGATCAGTACGAGGCGATGTAATAATGATGTTCAACATACAAGACACTCCAATTCACACCAGCGAGATAATCTTACCCAAATATTATAATCGGATATCCCGAGATAACTCGCAACAAATTACTCACAATGTCCCAATACCCAGGAGAGAACACAGTGTTTTCAGTAGGGATCGACCTCGCTAGGGATGTTATCCGAACCGACGTGAACACAGACCTTAAAGTTTGTGTATTTAGTAGGAAGCACAACAACCACGCACGCGCCCACGGTTTACCATCCTTCGTCAGTAACAACTGTACCCAATGCTTGTCTCATGACTTACAATTACCACCACAATTATTCCTATAAAGAATACTGCTATAATCTAATCACTATTCAAACTTCCCTTGAGCACAATTGTCATGTGTTGGAGAGACTACTACAAATAAGCTTCCGGAATTCAGTGGTAAAGCGTGATTTAAAGCAATCATATAAAGACTTTAGACCTATTTCCTTCGCTTGATCGCTAAACTGAAGACGATCTCATTCAGATATATCGAATACTAGCAAATGATATATAAACGGATTCTTCTCTCTTACTTCCTATTATATCAAGAGAACTAAGATGACAAATCACTAAAGTTCTGAAACGAGGATTATAAAATCACCAGTGGTGTACACGATTTCAATACAAATAATAACAACCCGATTCCAGATTAAGAATTATGGAATGAGTGTATTAAACTGCTAGTTTGAAGTGACTTTTTATCTAAGTTACTTTATAGAATCTGGATTTTCCTTTTTTTCCTACTTCCATTTCGTCCCCGAAAATCACTCTTTTCTAACTAGTTCTTCAGTAGTCAGCAGAAAGGTGAGGTTATAGTGTTCAATCAAAAGCAATAAACTTAAGATATCTAAATCGAGCTCACTTGTGTGGTTGAGGAATGCTGTTTATAAGCTGTAATGTCACAATCAACGCTCTGGTATATTGAATGAAGATTAAATGTCGGAACCCATCGTGTTAACACGATGTAGAGAAGTTCAAAATGTGATGTTTTGATTTGTCATGCTTGCATAAGCACTATTCTACTCAGTAAATCATACAGAGTTGATTATTAGTTTAGGCACATTTTACCTATGGAACTAACTAGTGAAAGTTTATTACACTAGGAATAACTAGGTTTTCACAAATAACTATCTATCACACCATAAGGGACTTAAGATGATAATTGAAGGAGACACTTCCAATTTCAGATGAAAGAACTAGATTACGGTCTATATTATAGATTTGACACTAAATTCAGCTAAATATCTATGAACCTGACTAATTGCAAATGCCAATGAGACACTATCAACAATGGTTCACTAGAATATGATTATATCGAAATACACAAAATAAGAATAAACTTTTATCAACTCACATGATTATTGACAAAAACAGACATTTGTAAAAGCCATGACTGCCACTGTTGACTTCCCACACCGACACTACGCCCTTTACTAACAGTAATTGGACTTAAGGGATAGTTGTTTGGCAACTGAATTACCATTTCCATCGAATGATCATCTCCCACGTAATACGTGGCAATAATCTAAATGAATTTGTTTAATAACAATATTATTTGCATAATAAAACTGAATTGTATTGTAGAGAATCGGTCGAAGTAGAATAAAATGTGTTTTATTTGTGCCTAAACACATGATGAGTTTACGGTATTTTTGCAACAGTTGACAAAATATACACATAAAGTACTGTGATGAAAGTTTTAAACTACAATAGCGTTTATTTAAAGCAGTGAATATTCTAAAATAGTATGTTGAGTACACATTTTCATCGCAGTCAATGGTATAACTTACCAAGCTATACAATACAGAAGTGCTGAAAAAAGGTGGGTATGGTGGATACACTAAAGAGAGTTGGGGGGGTCCTGACCCCAAGCCAACGACGCACATAGGCTTCAGTAACCTCAGGGAAAAACTGTTGTACAAAATTGCTCTTGGTCACCGGCAACCACAGGTGTCATATCCGGACAAATAAGTGCATGGTAACTGCTAGGACTTATTTATGGATTTTACGATATATATATATATATACATCCCTATTGTATAACCATTAAACAAATAGGTTATATATACTATACGCTTTACTATTCTCAAGTTATTCCCAATTTATTAGTTACAGTCTCTCACACTCACAGCCACTTTTGAACAAATCTTGTATAACTGTTCTTTTCTATTTTATGATATGATGCGGTCTGATTTGCTTGTATATAAACTACGTCTCTTTGAAATACATGATTCACATAGCGGAGGCCGATGTTGGTCCTTGTAAAGAATCTCCCCACCTAAAGATGATCTTAAAAAGCTGAAATTCTAGCTCAGAACGCCTAACTGTTATGAAAGTTCTTGGTTCTTCACATCTACGGCATCCAGGAATTGGAAAATGAATCAGTGACCTTAAAACCACATTCAACAAAAATGTCTCGTGTGAAGTGAAGGTCGCAGTAGCCGCAAAAAAGTGTATGTTAAGGTTTTCTTAGACGTTTTAGTGCGTTCTTGGCTTATGAGAGCCGAATTTTAGTTCCGAGTCTAGCTGAGGCGACCACCATCGCATATGGGGAAACATGTTTGAGACAGAAGGATGGAGAAGTCTTCCGCTATGAAATACTTAGTTTGGTTCAATGTGCTCTGGTGAGAGCCTTGTTAAATAAGGCCACTTGTAACGTATATCTTTAAATGTCCTCAATTAAAGTATAAGAATGAGCTTCGCATCTAGATCCTGATAATGAATTAATATAGTTAGTAAGGACTGAGTTCTGTGCCTCATATCTGAAAGTTGCAAGTTGTGATTAGGTTTAAAGACACGGTTTGTTCTGGAGGTTATGCCACCTTTCGGAGGCTGATCGTTGACTGAAGACCCTGGTTTACAATCTGGACGGGGTTTGTGATTATCAATGCGAGTATATTGTGCAACATTCTCCTGTGTCGCCATATGGTTGAGACGGCGTTCCAGGGTACGATATATGGTGCTAGCAGCTGGCCTTCAGGTCGATGTGTATTATTGAGGTTAAGCTTAAAACCGCAGGCTTAAGAGATAGTTTAGTCGACGGAGTTAGTATCCTGTATATCTGAAAACGATTGCGTTTGTCTGTTGATATTTCACATTTTAGTTGTTCACCCCTTGTGCTGTCGGAAAATATGGCAACTAAAACGCTTCAGCTTTTGAAGCATAAAACGACGAGTTCTATTTTACTAGTCGTCTTAGAAAATGTACCCTAGTAGCTTCATGTGCTTTGTTAAATTATACAGTCAATGGAAATAAAAGGTCTTTATCTGTTCATTTCGTTCGACATTATTTGACCATGTGCTTCATTAGGAATCTCAAATTAAAAAAATTGGTATTAAAGCGAAGGGAGAAAGTGGATAAATATTGAAGGTTCGTTTAAAAAATCTCTAAATAATATGGTCCGAAAGTGCCAAATTACCTTGATAATTAGTTTAACTTTTCTATCCATCCTCGAAGAATAAGTTATAACCACAAAGGGTCAAGGTTGAATGGTTTTTATAGAATTCCAACTGACGGTCACATCAAGACATGGAGGTAAGTATTCGGGTGCTTCGATCACCTAACGTACCTTAAAGTCTTATCAGTCGTAGTGACTTAGTGTAATCTCGGCATGGATACATGAAGCTCGTTTTGATGTGATCAACTTATACTTGTAGTTCAGGCCAGCTGCTTATCTTCCAGTTAGTCATAAGCAATGTTGAATCTTGCCTCACATTAGTTCAGGGAGATAAATTTACCAAAACAAATTCCAGCTTGGTAAGATTAGTAATATTATTAGCGGTAATAAAAAAGACTAGGAATACGCAGTGTGATTCGAGAAAGAATGAATTTGCGGCATAAAAACAAGATAAATTTTAAACTCAAAAACTAGAGGGAGATAGAGCAAATGCCCTTACGACCTTGTTACCGATTCCTAGTCACGTCACACCTCAGGCAGACTGAGGACACGCAACAGTCTCTCTTCATTGTCTTAATTCAGGATTAGGATTGGACGGGGCTGCTCAATCTCATCATTCCTCTTCAGCTTTGACATGGATAACATTCTAAAAACAGCTCTGACAGAAGTAGATAGTGATGGTGTTGATCTATTACTTAGAGAAGCACTGTTTGATCTTGAGTATGAGGATGATATTGTCTTACTGTACGATGATAATCAACCTATGTAAATCGTACATCATCAGTTGACAATCAGTGTCCGTATGTATGGCACATACTTTGAACCTTCTAAATGCGAACTTCTTTTACAAGACTGGTAGGAACATGTGCCTACACTCACTTTGTGGTAATCTGTTTAAAGTAGTCGGAAATCATGTATTTGGGTAGCTGAGCAAGTTCTGGTGGTGGCGTGAGTGATAAGATCATCTCACGTATCGTGAAAGCCAGAGCGGCTTATATCAATCTGGACCATCTTTGGCGTCTTCGTGATATTAGCCTGGTTATAAAAGGCCGGATTTATAATGTGATGGTGAGAGCTGTTCTGCTTTATACTCGTGAAACCTAGCCTCTCCGAGTTAAGGATGTCAAACGACTTTGTATTTGATCGCCTTTGTCTCCGAAAGATTGCTGAAATCCATTGGTAACACTATATTAGCAATGCGGAGATGCAGCAATGTGTGTTCAGGGATTGTGACGATAATTCGATTGGTGTCGCCATCTGGAGACACCGACTACGATGGCTTGAATATGGGCAACAAATATTGCCCTAGAGAAATCCACATCATTCAGTGCTTGCTGATATTGGAACTGGTTGGGAAAAGCGGAGAGGTGGTCAGTGTATGACATGTTGTCGTGGTATGGAAGAAGGCTGTACAGGACTGGCATCTGTCTACCCCTCACGACTCCCTGGTTGGGGTCCTAGAGATAGTGGAACACAGTGGTTTCGGACATGATCAGACATGGTTCGGAATAGAAACCAGTAGCAGTCCTGCTGTAGTTTTTGTTTTACAATATTCATGAAAGTGAGGGGAACTTCTTTGACTGAAAAAATTCTTTAACTGAGCCATGTCTTTTATTATGAACTGCTATCTTTAACTTATTTTTCATGCATTTATTGATTTCTATCATACTTTCTCTCTTTTCTATCTCTTCACAATTCCATTTACTTATTTATGTGTAGTATATTTATTTAGGTTTCTACTTGTGCCAATATTTATATGCTTAAATAAATAAATATACATGACACAGACAGAACAGTGAATAATTGACACGGTTCGAACATATCATATATGCTTAGTCATCACGAACATTGGTGTATGTTGACTAGCGGATCAAATAGAAATGGGGATAAAAGGGGTCAATCCAAGACTATCAAGTCATTGATTACGATACTGAACTATTCAACCAGATGTAAGATTCTTGACTGAACTATGCTAACACTTGGAAACTTAGGGTTACAGTGGCATACGTGAATTCATAATTTATTCTAAACATGTTTGCTCTTCACTGTTTTTGTCAACATAGAATGTACTTTATGGATATTTTCTTGAGAACTTTTCAAAATTTGCTTAGGAAAACATGAGGTAAAAAAAATTAGACTATTAAACGTATCGAGGATGTGAAGTAAAACCAATAGGTGTCAGGTCTGATATTACTGCTCATGTATGGATTATATGGAAATATATTTTAACATAAGCACTATGACGATAGTAAATGATACTCAACTGGAAAATGCACTCTTATTGTTGGATGAAATAAAATCGGATGTACATGTATGATACATAAGAGGATTTTACAACAACCTTTCCTATTATTTATACATAACAATCATGATTTTGTATCATAACAAGAGTTACAAGGTGAATGAGTGAAATAGTGAAAGGACAAAAATGACTGTTAATCCGAATACCCATTGAAAATGATTAAATACTTTGTAAAAAATAACATCTATTTACAAGAATAAATATCTAATATCTAGAAAGCGAGATTAAGAACTGTAAGACGTTAGTCACTAAGTATAACAAGGTAATTGCTGAATGCTTGTTTCAAGGAATTATATCGGTTAAATGTTGTTTGTGTCAAAGTAACAGGAAACAAACTAGTCTAAACATAAGATAATTCCGTAAGAAGCTAACGTAAGCATATTCATAATTTACCGAATGATCTCTATACCGTTTTAAAATAAAAATGGTTATCTTTAGTTAAAACTAATAAGTTATGATTGTTTCCTAACGGTATTTTGGTATAGCGGACAACTTATTGCATATTCTTTTTTGTAAACATATCTTAAAAGTATGGTGAGTGAATATGTGTGTAAATAATGCACACTTACTTCTCGAGATAAAGGACGACCTTTTATACGAACACTTCCAACTTCAGTTGAACTTTTAAGCAAGGAGAATAGACTCTTTGAAGAACTCCGTTCTTTGCTTAACAATCGGAGATATGAACGATACTGAACCAAAACAACTTCGTCTCGAGCTAGGCTGGGCGAGAAATATTTCGACACAATTTTATCAATGGTACCAGCTAATTGGCGTAAACGACCAGGACGGTGGACAGCAAGTGGACTGGTTTGTTCAGATACACTTTGTGGGAAGCTAGATAAAGTAAGTTGAGTATGCCATGCACGAACTAAAGCGGGAGCTTCCGAAAGAAAACGACGAAACAGCCTCACGGCCAAGTGGTTAATTTCGGTTGCCACTCGGTGTCCAGGGATAAGAAGAAGCGAGTCATCAGGAGAAAAAGCATCTCGCCACTCACTATCACCGGGAGAAACTGGTGTTACTAAGTTAACAGAACGTTTACTGTTGCGACGTGAACAAAATACAGTTAGAGCAGCTGTAAGATATATACGAGATGTTGAGTTAGGGAGTGAAAGGCGTTCATCAGGTTCCAGTCTACAAGAATTATTTATAAAATCTTCTAGATTTCCTGAAGGTGGAAGAAGCAAACCGATTGTAAGCATGAACCTATCAAAAATAGTGGCTGATGAACTCAACAGGGAGTTTTGTAGAGAAGCTCGAGTTTGGGGTCCAGCACAAGTCATTAGGCTTAATAAACTATCCCAAGCTAACAGATAACCAAGAAGAGCTTGATGAGTTTGACATTTGACTGTCCAGCCAGAAGTAGAAAAATCAAGTAAGTACAACAACCTTGAATTACCGCGACCCCAGTGATCGGCAGCCATCTCACTTTGCAGATACTTCTCAATAGAAGAAGGTAACAGTCCGGATAAAGCCGACATCCAAGAGGTTGGAATACGACGGATCATATAATTAGCTATAGATATCGAAGTTTTATTCTTGCCTTGTAGCACACGAGTTCCAGAGAGTCTGTTTAATAAAATGTAACCAAGGAGTTGACCAGACTGGTGAGGAGAGTAAGCAACTAGCTTGCAAGCCATATCTAGACTAGCACGAAATCCAACAGTAAAATCATTTACATACCCAATCTTAGAGGGGTAAAGTTGACTTATCACGCAAGGCTGACCTATATTTAATTGAACATCACTCAAGTACTCAAAAACCAATGAAGATTGGTTACTGAATGCAGTTATTAAATGATTAACAGGACAAGTGGCAAACGCAGCACACAGAGCCTGAATGTGAATATCAGTATCAAGGACAGCCTGAGCTTTGTTATGTTCCAATGGGATGCAACTCTTTAAAACAAGTCGCAGGAGTGTGGAGTAGTGGTCAGGAGCAAAAAAGTTTTCCCAGTCATTTCGAACAAGTGGAGGTGCCTCTCCTCGACGAGGTATGAGGGGTAATCCTTTTGCAAAAACACGATACATATACTCTTCATCATCTAAATCGGCATCTTCTATACCCATCTGATTAATATCAGTCTCCAATTCCTCTTCGAAGTCTATATTCAAACTTTCTGAGAGAATATTTTTAGATTGGTCATTACTATTACACTGAATATCAGAGAATGCTTTTGCATGTTCTTCTTCGTCAAAAAACTCATTTACAGGTTCTTCATCCTCACACTCATCAGCATCATGTGAATCCATGTTGTCGGATTGAATCACTTTTTTAGCTGCATTGATTTCCTTTAAAATGATGCAATCCGATAGAGGTAAATGTGAATAACGTTCAATAAATATTGCACCAAGTGCAGCAGACATTCGAAACACTCGAGTTCCAAGTAAACTATATAAAGTTTTTTCGACACCAGGATTAGATGAGCCACAAAAATAATGAACAACTGAACAGACCCAACTCAAAGTTAAACAAAGAACAAAATCCCATTGTTCAACAGATAAAGAAGGTCTTAACTGACGTATTCTCATACTTAACTGAACGAGACCCAGTCTAACAGATATTGGAGATTTTTCGGATTCTATGGCGCTCCATTGCCAAGGCTGCCACAACAATAATAAACACTCAAGGTAACTCATTGTTGAAAGACATATATTAAAGACTACTGGTGACTGTAAACATACACTTTTATTCTCCGTAGCAGAAGCAGTTAAATTAGCTAACCATGTTCGATAATCCTCTAAAATAATAGAAGAAAATGTTGTGAGGTAAATAGGTGCAGTTGCACGAACATTTGCAAGACTTGAAATCAACTCAATGATATATTCATGAGTTTTTAAGTGGTGATCGCTTAAATCTGATAAGCTGTACTTTCCAACAGATAAGGATAAACTTTTTAACCGACCGAGTAATTCTTGTCTTGACAGACAACGACGAATAACACCTGCAGGTAAATAAAGCTCAATACACGTATTAAACCGTATTTTATCTGAATAAATATTTTCTGTTGATGAATTAAGCGGTAAATATAAGTCAGTCCACGTTAAGTTTTGATTATCACCATCGTTACAACTAGCTGCAAGTTTGATATCATGAGGCCATAAATTTGGATGTATAGTACGTAAACGATTCAATAACAAGCTATTTATTGTTGACTGTAAGATATGATAAGCTTGGGACTCTGATTCAGCAATGTATTCCAAAGTGTTTGGTGATGATAAGCTCAAGAGGCGTGGAAGTGGAAAGTCAGCTGTAAATTCATGCCAAAATGAGCCCAGCGTTTTAGCAAGCAGGACTCGATTTTCTTCAAATGCAGACACTGATGGCTCAAAGTTCTCAAGCTGACCATTTACATTCACTACATTTAAATCTGTTTGATTTGAAGACCAACCAATATCAATACATATATCCAATGGCTCACGAAAGCTTGATATCCAGACACGTATAAATCCAAGACATAATAAATATTGAGTTGAACAAACGTCGTTATCGAATGACATAAACTGTATAGGAAGACGTAATAATAAACCCAATTGATGTAAGCGAACTAACTGACCAAAATTTGGCAATACAGATAACGGACATATGCTGTGATCTTGTGAAAGATGACGGGAAATAAAAAATGTCTCGGGCAAAGGATATATCTTTACAACTGCTTCTAAAACAAGTTTTACGTGTTTGATTAGATATTTTAGCCAGAGCATAGAAAAGTATGAAACAGAAGATGGAAAATTTAGTTTATCATGTACAACTGAATAAATACGAGAAACAAAATGATAAAATAATGGGGTGATAAATTTTGAAGAAACAGTATTCATGAAAATTAGATTAGAGAATTGAATAAAGAAGCCTTCCTCATTACAATCTTTTAGTTCTTCAAGATTTAATCGTTTTAAAATAATTACCTCTGAACGGTTAATTAATTCTTTTAAATTAAACACAACATCATTATCACCATCTTCATAATTGTACGCATGGTGATTGTCATTAGGTAAAATATGATCATCTACGTTAGATTTTGGTAAATAAGAAGCATCTGGAGATTCGTTAATTTTAACGAAAGCGCTAATGCTATATGAATAAAACAGGATTTTTGTGAGCAGTAAATAATGATAATTTAAGCAGGATGGACTGAATACATTGTTGTTGTTTATCATATGTAGTAGATGAATTAATAAACTTCCAATAATTCTTAATTCTGATGCATTAGTGACAATACAGTTGGCATCATCGCAGAATAACACGTTTGCATAGTGTCGTTT
>NC_031502.1:16901997-16922908 GCF_000237925.1 Schistosoma mansoni | reverse complement strand
TATAATCAAACATCAAAATTATCGAATATATTATATTCGATAATTTTGATGTTTGATTATAATTCCTTGAAAAAGCTTGGACCAGATTGCCAGGCGAAACGTTGGATTTACTACAAATTCATTCGCTGAGATTTTACAAATATATTATTCCTATTTAAAGCAATCAAATTGTTCAAAGCAGCAGTAAACTCTTAGCACATACTTTTGAATATAACAGTTATGGCGAGAATGAAATACTATTATGGAACATGAATGTTGAGAAGCAGGTGAAATTTACATCCGTCTATTAAAAAGATAGTACATTGAACAATAGACGGCCCTCAGCTAATTGGGGACTATTAAACATAGTCTATAAAATTAAGATATAAATAAGGTCCATGTATTTGATAGTTTGTGTCTTAGGAGCACGGTATAGAGGAAACATCAAATGAATAGTGTTATGAGTAGACGTAATATTTTTAATGAGAGCATCAAGTCAATTAACGAGTTAATAAATCCCCAATAGCTGAGGCGACTAAGACATGTTTTAAGTATAATGTTTTATTATCTAACTTGAGTTGTAGTACAAGCTGGCCCAAGAGTATATCAGAAGAAATTTAGGAGATCCTAAAAGAGACATATCGTCAGTCTAGGAAGCAGTTGAGCTATTCTGATTGATACACCCGTGATCATTGTAACCCATCGTTGGAGACGTTGCTTGCAATGGGTTAAAACTTATCACGATGGTATAGATACATTTACTATCTATCTCTTCTTAAATATTTGGTTTCATTTTAGTTCACACACTTTATTCTTCGATAAAACCCAATTCATTATAACCATATCTCGCAAGTTATTCAGTAAAGAATATAATTATTTTGTCTCCATCTCCTTTCACATTGTTAATTTCTCCTTTAATTGTTCATCTGTGGGGTATGGAAACTTAGAACAATGTCAATTACTGTTCTGTCCTGAGCTATCCATGAATAAATTTGGATCGATTCTTTCAGAAGAGAAAGATTCCTATATGGACTACGATGGAGTGAAAATTTGTCGATTACATTAGATGGATCAAGTATAACCCATAGATCAAGTGATGTAGCGATGATCATTACCCATGTACTGAGTGTTACGAGATACACTGTACAGTTAAAACGGGAATGAAAACTAGACCATTCCACCAGAATGGATACTATGAAAAAAACAGTAATAAAGTCAATCGTCTTGAAATCTTTTAAGATAGTCAATTATTTACCGGTAAAATGAGTACATTTAAATAAACCTACCAATTTTAAAATGCAATATTACTCCGTGAAAATTTGAGAAGGAAGAAAAACAGAAGAATATATAGGCTATGTTTGTTGCTAAATCTGTACTCTTTTTCCAGTCTTCGCGCAGAACTCTTGCCAAAGCACCAATAAGGGTTTCTATGAAGAAAGTATTCAAGTCCAATACAAGTTGGAGGTCATAAATCGCAAATAAATATATGTTTTGCAAAACACAGTATCAAGTCAATTCATTAAAACAGTTACAAATAAAGTGTGAACAAATACCTCGGATTTGTTCAAATACAGATGTGTTCTGAAACTTAAAAATATAGTATCCGAACTTATCAACCTTAACACAATTAAAATGTTTCTTTTGAATTAATGAACTGATATTCCGGGAAGAAACATGAAATCTTTTCATACCATTCATGCCAATTCATGCCATCCAGCATTGGTTAAACGTCGGTTTGAAAATAACTGGTAACAAATCTTAGGCAGCAGCATTATATTTTCTTACCCATGATTCTTGATGAACAATAGATCATATAATTAGAAACATCAGGGGCTTTATTTGGTTGTAACAGAACTATTCAAATGATAGCACTGGCTTTAGGTAAAATAAGCAAATGATTTGATCAGACCATAAAAACAAGTTGACTAAGGGAGCTAAATTATAAATTAGGTACTTTCAGTAATGCCATATCCCGAAGTGTGGAGGAGACAAACATATGAACGGAATAAACGAGCACTTTAATGATTCAGTCCAAAGTAACTTATCATATACTAACATCAAAAGGTTATTTCTACATGTACTATTGTACTTTGGCTTTCTAATATGATTCACATTGATATAACAAACGTTTGTCTAGATATATTGGAGAGAAATTCAGCGAAACATTGTGGAAACATTTAATGTCACATATATAACAAAATATATCAACGAGATGTAATTCAGTATGGTTTCTGGATCCATTTTATCGTACTCATCGTAACACTAAAGTGGAAGGTATAACTGTACCTCTAAAGCGTGAAGTTAGGTTTCGCAAAACGTTCGTTACCATCAACAAACAATAACTTTGCCTTTTTATAATTGTGGTAAGAAAGTACCGAATTTCTGTCTGTCAAGCCTCAAATAATACCTTGAAACCATATCCCATATGTCATCACCATATATAAGTCTATCATAAAGAGGTTCGGTATACATGAAACATATTGGCGTTACTTGTATTTTCGTCGTTGAGAGGTGAAGGGCGATTCTAACAGTTTTGATATGTTATTGCATCAAAACAATTCACATTTTTCCTGTATGAAGGCGGCAAACTTTAGAATGTCAAAGCCTTAATCTGGGGCAAAATCCAAATACCTCATCAAAATTATCAGTGCTAAACATCAAACAACAATACGGCTTTATGGATGCTGACTTGGGTATTTATTTTTTTGATCCCCTGGAAAGAACTAAGAATTTGAAGAACGATAAAAGCAAAACACAAATTATGAAGATGTGGATTTAACTGACCATTTTGAAACAGTTCCTCTAAATTGTCCGGATTTCTCGCAAGTTGTAAAATTAAAGCCGATGCACGTAGCTTTTCCGATATACCTTCATAGAGTAGTTCTAAGTAATCATCTAGTTCAGTCAAATGAGCAATTTCATCTATTTCAGTTGAATCAAATGCTCCGGGATCAGCAAGTGTTTCTGATATGATTGGTGGTTTTTCTAACAAAAGTTAATTTAACATTAAAAATATAGGAATACTGACCAAAATTAAAGTCTGATAATCACTAGCAGCTGTATGAAGGATAGTGCTGATCGTGACATTAAAATAGTTTTCATTCAAGTCAAGCATTTACATACATACAGAAGTAGTTCATGTAGTCAGGTGTATACTTTTAGATTCAATTTGTCATAATATGTTGTGGTATGACTTTTGCAGCCACTAACTACTGGAATAATTATAAAAAATGTATAGTTTGACTGTACGAATTCCGAAAGATGGATGTTAAAACGGAAAAATATATATATTTCAGAAGTCAGTAATATTTCCTGGCCAAGACAGTTCGGTTCCTGATTTTGCATACTAAATGCACACCTTAAATGATTAGTTGATTGTTATTTCAACTCATTCAAATTTGTTCATTGATCGCATACCTACAAATGATATTTGTTATGTCATTGGTTCCTATGTTCTGATAATTAGGGGTTAGGAATAAATAATTCTTTACATAAAGTTTTGTTGTCTTACTGCACAGACAATAGCAATTTTTAACCATTGCGACAACTGGCAACTCGGCTAATCACAAGGCACGGGGCGCAGCTGTGCCTGCCGCAGCAATCAGAACTTGCTCCGAGTCGCAACACTGATATATCGACCATGTCTATGTCATAACAACGCGACGATTTTTTAAAGAGAGACGACAAGTAATCTAGATGGAGCTCGATAGTAGTTTCAAGATGTATCCACCCTATAAATTTGACTGATACTTTTGAAATCCATTTTTGTCACTTAAATTAAATAGTTACGTTTCACTTGTTTGTTTAATTTCCAAATTCCTATGCAAGTCTTATATAAACTGTGATTTCCTGAGTAGTTCTCATGTTGTTAAGTAATCAAGTTCATCGGTCACATAGTTTCCCTTTTTATTTGGAAAGTTAAAACTACGAGCGTTTATATTTTTAATAGACCCTAGTAAGTGGGAAAGTTCAATAATTGGTTTGAGTATCTACTGGATAAGCAACACGAACGGTTTCTCATCAATCGAACCAGTGTATCTTTTTATTTCAGGTTGAAAATGAGAAATTAACTATTGTGTAACAACTAATCCATTCTTCAGTCTTTTAACTACTTTTCAGATCATTAAGAGCATCTGGAAATGTTTTCAAATTTTGTGCACTACGTGTTATGAGTTGTAATTCCACAAAAATATCTAACAGTGATTAGTAAATAAGTATAGTGACTGATTCTATCTTGCATTTATATATCCATATATTCCACGAAACATGTTTGGAAAGCAAACACAGTGGTTTTTCTAATGTATGATCTCTGCATCCAAATGATATCCTACGGGTAAGAGATCTAAAACCCTAACGGTTTTTCAGTAGTATGCACTATAATCAACATGGATCAAAAGATATTAAAGATCCAGTGGAAGTAAATAAACTTGAGTCCTTCTGAAGTCACAAGTTTATAAGCCGTTATGGGAAGCACTTAGTTAAAGTGAATATAAACGAAAAAAGTATCAGTCACGTAGTGTTCAAAGGGTCGAGATTGAGCAGTCAACTTTCAATGACAACAAAAACTTACGATTTTTAACTATCTTCGTCTCTTTTCTATTCAGCAAATACTTTAGCAAGTGTTCAACTTGTGGATATTTGTTCTCTGATATCAATTTACAGCTTGAAATGATCTTTTTGGCCAGCTCAGGGATATCTGTGTTTTCATTCAGATTTCTAACTCGAATTCTATATATTTGAAACCTCATAAACTTATATGTCATTACATTTTTTGACTTTCCTTACGATCCCCAACCATCGGATTTCCTAGTTCCCCGAGAATTGTAGCCTCCGTTTCATAATGCACAACAAGTGCTTTTTCTGTTGGATGCACATCTATGGAACCAGCGCGTATTTTTCTTCGACAGTTTCGTTAATATCACTAACATACCTTTTCAGAAATTTGGCATCTTCAACCATTTTAAATTTTCGGTAGTATACTAGGTCAAAACTACGGAAAACAAAGAAATTAATTAATTAGCTGAGTAAAACTGTGTACGTCATTCAATAAACAATGGATAGTCGTTGAATTGCACTCCTTAATACCTGAAAATCAAAGTCGGTTTTCTTCTAATAACTATACTGATATGTGATTCATCGAGCAGATGGAGTCCTATGCTATATATTGAAGTACAATAATCATTGGTTCTTATATTAACATGTATTACATGGACAATGATGTTATACCATCCAGTATAGCAACTGTATCCATTTGTTGCCACATCCTTAAATGCTGGTCTCGTAGATTGGGTGTCATCACAGAAATTAACATGGAGACCTTTTACTACCAAGTGATCATGGCAATGTTTTGTACATGAAAATGATATAGGTTAGTTGGTTAAGAAGTCTAGAATCACACAATCTGTTAACTCTCAGGCATCAGGGGCTTTGAAATAAGCATTCATGCTTGACTGACTTACTTGCCGCCAGAGAGGATTGTACAGCAGCCCAAGATGACGGTCTGAATGTTGACGTAATATTTACAGATTTTAGCAAAGCATTTGATAAGGTTACTGACTTAGATCTTATGCAGAAACACTCAATCTTCGAAATGACAGATGCTGAATAAGAATGGTTTGGAAACTTCCGCTGTAACTGTAGATAGGGAGTGAGAACAAAAGGGGCACTATCTGAACGGAAGTCGGTCAAAAGTGGTGTACTTCAAGACATCATCTTAGGTCACATAATTTTCCTTTTCTGCGTCAGTGGATTACCACGACTGCTCAAGTTGTCGGCACTAATGTTTGCGGATGATTTCGAAACCCGAAGAACAACAGAAAGTGAGGCTGATTACTACGATCTCCAAGCAAACCCGGACGAATTAGTTAGAGGGTAAAAAGTTGTGGCTTATAAATCGTTTATAAAAAGAATATGCTCGTGTACATTATATCACCGTACGTTTAAAGTTTGCGTTACGATTAAACGGTATCTTTTACAAGGTGTTTATATACAGTTGAATCCTAATTTATAACTCATTTATAACATTAGAATTAACCCTTCAAGTAAAATGGGTCGACTGACAAAAAAACGAGCCCGGAAAAGCCCTAATTCTCCAGATAATAACAATTCTGTTATTACCTGCCACTCCTTTTGAATCAGATAATGTTGGGATTGGACATGTACCACACCTGCTGCTGGATGACTCAGTCTCTAATTTAATAATGAGTTCTACCTCAAGATAAAAATGTATCGATAATATTAAGAGTGAATTAGACACTATTTATAAGCAATAAGCCGGTATGCGTTCTAAGGTGGAGTCACTTGCGGGCTCTTTATCAAAGCATGATAGTCTTAAGCAAGAACCAAAAACACTATCACCCTTTAAACTGCTATTGTTGAAGAATGTTGTTTCTGCGGAACTTGAAGACATTATCAAAGTAAAATTTGTTATTGGTTTTATCGCTGGTGAAGCTACTAGGCGAATAATCTCTCGAAATAAAGTGATTATCAATAACATACCTGACAAAATCGCCATTAAATCTGTAAGGATTTCGATATAAAGGCAGCTAACCTTCAAGACAGTCCATGCCAATGTTTTTGACTCAACTAAATGCATCTGAAATACTCATGCTCTATCTTTTTTAGATTCGATTCCCTATTTTTTAGCTGAACATTTGAAAGAATTCGAACGGCTAATCTGCACTCGCATAGTTGCAGATAAAAACACCAACTAAAGACTTATGCAAAAGCATACCTTTAGCGAAAATAACGTTGTTGAGATCACAACAAATCCTGTCCCCTCCAGCAGCCGAACCCACTGGTGAAGCTAACCTATTTCACGTTGGCCAGTACGCATATTCACCAATGAAGAGTGCTAGTCTGCCCCTCATGCCTGTGGTGACCTCAGATAACCAATGTATAACTAATGGAGACACTAGCCTTATATTTTCCAGTGTAACATTAGAAGCCCATAACAAAACACCTAGTTCTAATATGAAGGCTCCTAAAGGCACTCTTAAAATTAAAAATTTTATACCAGGTAAGAAGAAATTATGCACAAAACCTTGTGATTCTAGACCGAATACCAAAAATGTTACAATGGCCCTACCAAACAAAAATATAGTTTCAGAAACCATGCTTTACCCTACTCATCTTAGGGGGGGGTTATAAAGACACACTTCCTTCAAACGTCTCACAAGACGGCCACTACAACCATTGTGTAAGCAGGCCTAATAGTAGACAGACCGCAATCAACCAACGTGCCCCATGGTTACCCTCAAATGTTTTAATCATTAAACCTGTAAGGTGCAACTTTTCTCATCACTATCCCAATGGGAAAGATGGACTACTAGGTTACGCACCATCAACTTAACCCCATCTAGCAGGTGCCTGTCTTAACTGACCACCAAGTCAAGTTCAACAAATTAATCTGCTTTATCAAAATAATGATTTTTTGGCCTTCAGAAATCCCTAGTCTCATTAGCTTTACAGTTTGTTCAAGCCATAGCCCATACGATCGGTCAAACACATTAAACCATAGTCCATGCAAATATAAAACACGTACCATCTATAGGAAGCTTTCGGTTTTTTTTCACACTTTACACTCCCTTTTTAACCTATTAATTATTAATGCAAGTTCACTCTTGAACAAAATTTCAGCCTTGAGACCCTTAGCTATTCTAACCAAGCCTTCTTTGATACTTATCGCTGAAACATGGTTCATTTGAAGTGCTTGATATCTTTTCAGCGGCCATTAACCGAAAGACTGGTTTTCAGATCCTGCATATCAAAGAAGGCTTGGTTAGAAAAGCTAGCCCAACCATAATGAATGATTTAACATATAAGACATGGTTAATCATATCATCAACGCGGTTCCAATGTGATTTGATTGCTTTTTATTGGTAATTATCTTATAACAAGTCAGAGTTTTTTAAGTGGCTGATAAGTCCTTCAAGGTCGTCAATACAGTATACTTTTCCCGAACGGTGTTTTCATTTCCAAATTATTCCGCCTAAATCATAGGCTATCAATATACCTAACAGGCTAATGCTTTAACTAGAAGAAGTAGAATACAGGGACGAACTAATCAGATTTGAGCTGGAAACTGTTTCATGAATGACAATTTCCTATTGATTGTGGTATTTTAAAGCACTATTTTGATATGGTTCTCGATTTACTCATCACCGTTTAATAATGTGTGTGTAAGGGTTGAAGCGTCCATGAGTGAATACCAATTTTATCAACTCCTTTGACCGCGTGTTTATTCTTAGGTTAGTTCTCTCATTATAGTTGTGTATTCCATTAGAAACATCCAGAAACTAAGATACGAGTTGGGCTAGAAAGGCATTTACTAATAATAAATTAGATTGCGGGAGCACTCAATAATCAAGAACGAGATAAAGTAAATGGGGAACAGAAGGGATGTATATATAGAGGGTCACAGGTTCGAATTAAGCATCAGTGTAACAGGTTTGTGGAGATTATTAAACCTGATAGTTTTCATCGCTAAATGACCTGATTTAGAGAACCAATAAAAACTGGAATGGACTTAACAAGTGTTTCGTCCTGATATATGACTCATCAGCACAACTCATCCACGATCCAACCAGGACTCTAACCCAATAACCTTTGGGTCTAATGATAAGCGCTGAACCTAAGCCGTTAGTTAGATAAAACTTGGACTGTTAACCATTTGATCCTAACTGAGTGGTGACTGCAGTCAATTAACATTTTAGGGGTTGGCTTTGTGGGACTATTCACGTGACAACAAGAGTCAGAAATCAGTTACAGCTCGAACCAGACTCAGAAACGGTTGCCTTAAAATTATTGCCATGTCATTACTTCTGGTATTAGGCCCTCTAATTCCGATTGTGGTGGATACTGAGAGGCTGCTTTGAATGACTCTGTTTTGGTCTTTTTAATTTATATGAACTTTTAGTAGCTGTCCGGCAAATTATTTTTAACTTAAATGTTGATTTTTCCTCCATTAAAAGTAAACCAACAAATTTATCCCGTACACACTATATTTGTGTAATACATTTTAGTAAATATACAGAGATGACTCACTAATATACGTGAATCCGAAATTTTTGCTCATTGATACTTGGCAATCAAGTGTTCTATGTATATACATGCCTAGCCTTGCTGGAATAAAGTCTAGAATTATTATTGTTTTTTGACTACTGTAGTGTGATGAAATAGCAAATCAACTTCGGTTTTATATACCTCGTCTAATCACCATCATATATCAATCTTACAATAACTTAATATTTTCTCTGCTGATCCACGAGTGGTTGAAATGTGATATTCTTCAGTTATTTTAGTTGGATTCTGTCAAACTGATGACAGTTATTTAGTAAACGGAAAATTCATATGAGGTATTCAGTTATTTTGAGCTTATTTGTCAAGCTGAAATGTGAGTGAATAATGATCTACGACATAGGTTGCTTCTCATTTCGGTTGTTTGTCTTTAGTCTTTAAATATTACCATCTGAATATGATTAGTTTTACATATTTCAGTGTTAGTTGATTTTAGTCAGATTAGACAAAATGATACGATACATTTTCTTACACGTTTTGCTAAAGATACCAACAGAAGTTAAACAAAATAATCGTGTGTAATTTTGTCATCAGTTTCATTCAAGATATTTAAATCCCTTACTAGTCATCTAAAAAGTACTTTCAACTACATATACACCTTACTAAATCTGTTCACAAACGAATGGACAGTAATCTTGAATACTAAATCAAGATGACTTTTAGTTTACAATACTATTAAAGAAAACCAAGCAACTGTCCCTTGGGTTCAGAAGCAGACAAAATTACTAGATATTTAAAAATCTAATCCATCCTACTAAATATTATGACAGTTAACAGTCACCTAATATTAGTCTGGCACCATCTATCATATCTAACTGCTAATTTGATACTATTGTAGTGACTAATCAACTGTTAGTGAAAATGTTTTGCTGCCTATCAGTTTAAACAGTCAAAAATTAAGATGATTCTATTACCTTCTGGTTTTTTATAATTCTACAATATTGTTCATTGAAGTGATTTTGTGCTCTTTAATTCAGTTGATGAAGAAACTCGTAAATATGCTTCTTTTGAATTGTAAAATGACTGAATTCAAAGCATTAAACAATATTTTTATATTTTCTTAGTTTCTCAAAAAATTATCTTAGTACCAACCGAAATTCGGCATATCATATTTCCTAAATAATCAAACAGTATAGTCTAACTGGTGCGCTAAACTACGAAAGCTGATAAAAATTGGGCATGACTATAATTTGTGGACGAACCAATCAGGTATGAGGTAACAGGTCCCGGGTTTCGGGGCGAAATTCACTCATCCATTTGTTTACATAGAGTTTTGGCATTACAGCTGATGTCAGTTCGTGATGAAAACCCTAAATCTAATTTCTACCCATAACCGTCAACTGTAAATCAGAATTCTAATTTCTCACACTGCTTTATAAACCTCATTTGGTCCTAGTTATTAGGTGGACATTCTCAAGATCACTTTAGCGTCATCCAAAGGCCCTCTATAAATTATAGTCTCACCAAAAATTGTATTTCAGCAGTACTTATCAAGTTCGAGTATTAATGGGATATACAGTCAATTATTTTCAGAATTTCAGTAAACTGGTATAGAATAAATATTATACATACTATGAAAATGAAAGAACTTATTTCCTGCCAAATAACGCAAGATGGGCCTAAACAGTGTACAACAACTCCAATTTCAAATAGTTGAACAACATGTTGGTTTTGGTGCTAAAACATATTCACAGTTGAAAATTTCCTAAGTTTGGAGTTCAAGCTTGATGCTTAAGTATCCAGGTATAAATATCCAGTCTTACTAACCACTAAAATTTGTCTCTCCACCTTTTGAAGCTAAACTAAGTTAGGTGAATCAATTTACTGGTTGTTCGAAAGTCCTTTTTACAAATCCAAGAACATATATAACCAGACTGGAATGAGACTGGCACTCATAAACTAATTTGATGAATTATAAAGATAGATTACCTCAACATTCTTTAATTCTAGATAGGAAGATGATGTATGTTTATGAAAAAGTATACACCTAATGGAAAAGTAAACTAACTAGCTTTAAATACTTATGGTCAAGAGTTTCATCACGAAATGGGTGTAAAAAGCGAAACAACAACGACCGAACTGAACATGAACAAAGAAGTCACTAACGATTAAAGTCAAATTATTCAAATGACTTATTAAATAAACTATGTTTAAAAGTAAACAGAGTAAAATGATTACTTCTGATTCAGATTTTATCTGACACAATTTAGAAACATCAGATTGTTTTCTCTTCATTCAGAACAAACTGTAAACTTAGTTATGTCATTATTAGCCCACTAAATAAATAGTACTTGTTTGACACGAGTAGCTTTGAAAGTCTAGAGATCTTCGCTTGCAAGATTAAAATATGATCCTTCAGCATCTACAAGTTCAGCTTAGCTTCACATATGGGGTTTAAGTTAATAGAAACACTCCAAGGTTTTATGAAAAATATGCAATGTAATGCAGCAATCTAGAGAAACTTAATAACCAACTTGTGTTATCTGTTAGAGATCGACTGAAAAATCATTTTTCTAGTGTGAGTAACCGCTAACTTCACATTACAAAAATTTCAATACGAATTGTTCAATAGCTTCCACTGAACCATTTGAGTACGATTTTTCATATCTCAGGCTGCTATCAGATTTTTTACAGTAAAGCACCTTTATGTAGTTTATTTTATTATTTTTCAATTTATTAGTCTCACCAATAAAAAGCTGAGTACATCTACATTATTGCAATCGATACTTTTATTTTTGTTCATATACCAGACGATGTGAAGATGTGAGCTTATACATAAACCATTTTTAGTGAATCACCGTTGTACCACAATCTGGAACATCTTTTGTTTATAGATCATTTGACAATTATCAGATAAATTCGGATAACCAGTATGATTAACATCACATAAATAAAAACTTTCATTACCAGTTTCAGAATATGTAAAACTTTATAAGTTTTTGACGGCAGGTTTAACAATTTTATGCACATTTAGTAGGCCATATATTTTAGCCAGTTTTATCAATATTGACTGAATTTATAGGAAATAAAAATTTCAGATGTATCCAAGATGTACTCTGTCAGTGAGAATAGACCAGCTCCAAATGACTAGAAAAGATATTGAATTCACGTTGATGTATTGAAATGTGAGAATGAAGCGCGTAACTAAGTACAAAATATTTGTCATCTAATCCGAACATCATGACCAACTGAATGGAAATCGGTATAAAAATCCTTTTGCATTGTTTCCTACTAATAAAACTTACACAAAAGAAAATGAGCATTCTAGGTTCCACTGCCAGTCACAATCTATTTATTCTGGTGCACTAATACTGTTTCGGAACCTTCTTTCATCCTGTGCCATATTTTACTTTGGAAGCTTAGAATACGTATGATATTATAATACTGTATGAATATACCATCTTCATCAAAACTTATGATAATTTTTTTCAGTAAAATGTCGTCTAGGTAATCACGAAATCGGTAATGAAGAATGTTTTTAACTGCAAAGTGACAGCATAGGTATATATATGTGTATCTTTCGTCTCTTCGTTTTGTTATTTTGTTATTAATGTATAAGTTATGGGAGCATTTATGATCGTTTCCTTATCTTATGATTTTTGTGTTTTGTCTAAAACCGGATCTTCAAGTTTCAGTTAAGCTACCACTGAGTCAGAGTTTTACTCCTTCCTCAGATCAGCATCCTTTGAGTTGGATTCTCTTTGTGAAAGCAAGAGTATCTAGTTTTTGTTTTATGGACCACATAAAATATTTTAGTAATAATTTCATTATCATCACTTATATTACTGACAGGAAGCGATCATAAGTATGTTTATCAATTAATTGAATATTATAAATGCTTTGCATTACATACGATTATATTTCAACAAATTCAGTTATTAGTTATTTCGGTATGTTATTTTACTGCATTCTGATAATTACGTACTCAGTCTTGACATGATTTAAGCATAAAATTGCTCTTACATTATAGTTACTAATTTACCTACGCCTGTTACCTCACATAAAGCGTAGGCCGGCAAAAATCGATTTCCAACAAGTTCTGTTCTAGGTTTTCCCTTCAAATTATTCCCAAGTGCTACTCATTTATTTGATGTCTGCCTCCGATTCCCGATGCGATGTGTTTTTTGGTTTTCTTCTTCTCCTTTTTTTCAGGGTTCCAAGTTAGGACTAGTCTCGTGATGCATTTCTATGAATTCTGCAGTGTATGTACTACCCACCTCTAGTGTCCTTTCTCAATTTCCTCTTCACTTGGAAGTTAGTTTTTTCTCTACCACAGTAGGTTGTTACTGATGGCATACGGCCAGTGGATTTGGAGTATCTTGCGTAGAAAACTGCTTATAAATACCTGTACATTTTTGTTGATGGTTGTAGTAGTCCTCCACGTTTCAGCTCCGTACAGTAAGACTGTCTTGATGTTCGAAATGAGGATTCTGACTTTGGTGTTGGTTGACAGTTGTTGTGAGTCTAAGATGTTCTTCAGTTGTAGGAGTGTTATCTCTGCTTTGCCAATCCGTGCCTTTACATCTTCATCAGATCCTTCTTGTTCATCGATAATGCTGACCAGGTATGTAATACTTTTCATCTTTCCCAGAGCTTCCCCACCAAGTGCGATTAATTTGGTGCTCGTTGTGTTGTATTTGAGGATCTTGCTTTATCCCCTGTGTATGTTGAGGCCTACTGCTGTAGGGAATGTTGCTATATTGGCTATCTTCACCACCATTTGTTGCTGTGCATAGGATATAAAAGATAGGTCATCTACGAAGTCGAAATCGTCTATTTGTATCCAAGCTATCTATTGTACTCCGTGCTTCCCATGAGATGTGGAAGTCTTCATAATTCATTCAACCACAAAAAGAAGGATAAAGGGGGAGAGTAGGCTGCCTTGTCTGAAACCGATCCTCACTTGGAATGCATGTTTCAGCTGCCCTCCATGCACGGCTTTGCAGTGTTGTCCGTCATATGAATTCTGTATGATGTTGATGATTTTCTCAAGTACACCATTGGGCCGAAGAAAAGTTCCATAAGGTTCTCGTATCAACTCTGTTAAACGCCTTTTCATAGTAAAGAAAGTTGATGTATAGTGACGAGTCCCATTCAACTGATTGTTCAATGATGGTTCGTAGTGTCGTGATTTGGTCTGTAAACTATCGGTCCTTACGAAGTCCATCCTGTTGATGTGGAAGTTGGGTGTTGTTATAACGGTCTGTTTTCCTTGTTACACGAATGGGACGTTAATTTACGTTAGACGAATATCTGTGATAGATCACCTCCCAATGTCTACTCTACAGGACTTCAACGAGACTAACCTGACAAGAACGTAAATATATTTCGACACCAAACCGACACAATCTAACAACAAATGGACAATCAATAATAATAAGGACAAGAGAATATATAACTCGTTTGACATTTGTCAGACTATTTACAAGTCTGACTAATCAAAACCACCGATCATTATCATTCTCGCCCATACATCAGGTGTCTACTGAATCTTTCATCTGGTTCAGTAACACTCATGTGGAAACTTCTCCTGGTACTGATAGCAATGTGAAACCTCTTTAGTTTTCGCATTTTCTCAGATCTCCTTCCCTTGGTATCTTGATGAGATGTCCTTATATCCAGTCCGTCGGCACTTGTTCTTCCTCCGAAGCATGTTTGCAGTTACTTCAATGTCTGACTTCAGTGCTTCAGCTGGTATGTTGTCTGGTCCTGCTACTCTCTCACTCTTGATTTGTCTGATGGTCATCCTGATTTCTTCGATTATTGGTTGGGTATGTGTGTGCTGCTTCGGTGTCTGCTGAGTTGAGTGGGACTGGTCTATTCAAAAGTCCGTCAAAGTGTTCTACTCATCTAATCCTCTATTCTTGAATCTCAGCGACTAGCATACATTCTTTGTTCTTGACCGGTTTACCACATTTCCCTGCTGTTTTCTTCGTTTTCTCATATTCTCTTATCATGGGGCTTTTATCACCGTCATCGTTAGGTCTTCCATGTATTTCCACTTGTCAGCTCCTCTCTTTGTTTTCGCGTCTTCCACGGATCTTCCGATTTTTTTACTGATGCAGATGTGATCGATTTTGTTCTCTGTAGTGTGATCCGGTGAAACCAATGTAGCTTATTTATCGGTTTATGGTGGAATATAGTGCCAACTACAACCATTTTGTTGAAAGCACATAAATTCTGAAGTCCTTCATTATTCTTATTCCTTTCTCTGTGATTATGTCGTCCCATGATACTTTCGTATACAGTGTTGTTCATTTCGGTCTTAGCATTTAGGTCTGCCATGAGAATTTTCGTGTCCTTTCCTGGGCACTTTGCTACGGTTGACTGCAGTTTATCATAAACCTAACTGTATTGTCTTCTTTGCTATCATTAGTAGGCGCATAACCCTGGATGACATTCATTGTGAACCTTTCCTTCCTTGTTAAAAAGAATTCTTTGATTATTTTAAATCCATGATATTCCCATCTTGTAAGTGCTTTCGTTCTTAGGATAGCATCAGTGCAACTCCTTATGTGTGGAAAGCATTCTCTTCATGACCAGAGTACAATAGTGTCTCTCCCGAAGATAATCTTCTTTGTACATCTTGGATCCAATGAGTCTTACTTATTCAGAGAACCAGCAAGTTATCTTTCCTTAATTCTGTAGCCATTTGATTGGTCCTCCCGGTCTCCCACATTGTCTGAACATTCCAAATACCTAAATTAATTATCACTTTGGTTGTAAGAAGGGATACCGGCTTCTTAACTTCTGATGTATGTCGGCTTTCACTATGAAGTGTCCGTTTCTATCATCGTATAAATCCGTTTTGGTATATCAAAATAACGAACACAAACACGCTGCACAATAACCTTGGATTTTTGAGTTTTGCATAGGAGTGCTCAGTAACAGTGACCAAGTATATCATGAATTTAAGCCAGAATTTGTTGCTCTGAGCAACAGTTATAACGAAAGATTCATTCAAAGTAAAGTGTTCACTCAAGTAAATATATAACATTTTGAGAACTTGTTTAATTATATCCGTTTATTTTATAATTATCTGATCGGTAGATCATAGACTTGTCTACAGGTTTTATATCGAAATAACTGAATCTATCGCTCATGAAATTTGTGACTTTTTATATAATTTTTTGAGACGATTCGACTTATTTTAAAAAAAAACCACAAATAAAATTAGTAGGAAACAAATATCACAGGTGTAGATATTGTTCGTCTGAACGGATAATATAGATATCAATCTGTCATAAGGCGCCAATTATCTTTCCAATGTATATATATATATATATATATATATATATATATATATATATATATATTAGTGTTCACAGTCATTTTTGTTCTGACTAATGGTGATATATTTTGAAGCCTAATGAAGTAAGCAGAGATAAGCACACATATGTGTATCAGTTGCATCAGCAAATGTCTGACCTAATTTTAGCACGATTTATTTTATTCTGTACATATTCATATAAATGACATGTTAAGCCATTTTCGAAGTGTAGTTTTGTTTATAATTTCAGTAAATTTATCATATAAATAACATACTAGTTATGCCCGAGGGTTGTTCCAATTAGGTTTCTATATATTTAGTGATCAGAAAGGACATTTGTACTCGGTTTTTAGAAGAAAAAAATATGGATGTTGTAATTGATGTACAAACCGAGGTATATTAATAAGATTATTTACTATTGATTTCAAAGCAGCTTCCATAATCTTCTATTGATATCCAGGTCCTTCTAATGAACTCTAAGCCCCTAATTTCTAGATTCATTTGAGTTATCAGTAAAATTGAGATGGAAGTAATTATAAAATGATTATATTCAATAACGTAACCTATAACATTATGTGGATATTACTTCCAAATATGTTTACTCTTGAATAGATTAGATAAATGTAGTTAAATATGAGGAAAATCGAATCATATACGCACATAACTTCCTTGTTAAACTGCAGTCCCACTCTGTAAATCAGTCAAAGCCACCCCCCGTAAATTTAGCAGTGCTCAATATAAAATCTAACCAACATCATAAGAATTCATTTTAAAATATAGGGGAATGATATGGTTGCTGAAACCTTTTGAAATGGAAATATTTCGTGATAACCAGAAGTACTTAACTAACTAGTGAGGTGAACCAGATATTCCACAACTTAGATAAGAATCTTGAGGTTTGTGTCTAGCTTAAATTTTTATTCTTACTTAATACTAGTAGAACAAATAAGTATTTTTCTAGTATGTCTACTTTCAAGGAGAATAACTTTAAGTCTCATAGAACAATAGGTCATAAAAAAGATTTCTACAGAACTGTTAGATCCTTAAAGAGGTGTAAAACGTTTAGTCCTCATAATCGAGCGACCAAACGCTGGAGTTAAAAATACTTTGTATCTAAAGTTGATTCTATATTTTGTCCGTAATCCCATATTTAACTTCCAATTATAAATCGGTTTTCGGTATCCTTCAGATTTTATGCGAAACCTAGCTAGTACTTGGTAGGCAAAATATCCACCAAACAAATGACAGTAAAAAGTGTTTTAATGGTCTCAAAAGTATCAATAGGTCTGTAAATTGATTGGTTAATTATTACTAGTGTTACAGATCACACACTTCATTTACTAGATCTAGGTTATACAACTGAATTTTCACCATAACTCATATAGCTAGATCCAAAATTGGTAGCATAACTTACGATAGAGTATGATATAACATCCAAACTAGATAAAATTTATTGAAGTGCAGGCTGTGGTAAAGCGGCATAGTGAATCACGTACAAGTTTCAGATAGAATAGTGACTAACAATGCTTATTTCTCATACACCCCTTTTCATCCGGTAAATTTAACTTCCAATCTGTCTTCTATATGGTTCAATCAATCAAGTATCAAAAATATCCATTACTGGCTGAATCAGATTGCAGATCATATCAAACACCAAACTCATATGTAAACACGATATTCAATTGTGTGCTGATAATTAATAACATGAAGTTTAAAACTTGGGAATCAGTTGCGAAAGATAATATTTTTTGTCTCAATAATATCGATTTAGAACATTCAAAGGTTGCTTACAAGCTATAAATTATATTGTGACCTTTGTAACATAATTCTGTAAAAACCTAACTTATTCATTACTGAGGTTATTCCACTACAACTACATACCATTATAAATCATTATATCGAGCATTGTAAACAAATAACATTAAACCACACTCCATCACGCAAGTATATGATACTTATTGTGTTTATAAGATAGTTTTTTGTTCATTATTAGCTGCAAATTGTTAGCTACACCACTTGTATGCAAAGTGAAGTACATATATATGAACTTTACTTTCTCTACACTTGACCTTTTATGAAAGCATATGGATGAAGATGCAAAGTGTATGAGACTTCAAGGACAAACCAGTGGATTTTTTAAAATAATTTATTTATCCTACTTAAAATGTCAAAACAATATCACTTTATTATTCATAACCAATGATTTACAAACCTTTTTTCGGATAAACATTAAAGGAGTACAACTATAGCTCTTATGTAAAATATAGTAGTTGTATTAAGAACTATCAGTTTTTAAATAGTACCTTCTCTGAGCAAACTTTTCACAACCGTTGAATTAATTCATAAGGGGATCTATTGAAAAGTATGTACAGTATTATCCACTCCAGACATAAGATTGACCTTAAGTTAGTAACCTCTGCTTTCTTTCAATCCTATGCATAAACTTTAATGAAACAGTGTAATTTATTTTAAAATGTCAGAAATTTTATTCAAAAGATAAGGCGTTATAGACACGCCTATATTTTTTATGATTTGTAGGAAACATAATGATAGTAATACATTTTCATGTACAGGCTAAAACCATTGTTATCAAATCCACTACATCTATAAAACCACTGCAAACACATCAACATGTGAGGGGAAATGACCAGTCGTCGTGCTCAACAATTTCTGAAATTTAAACGTGTTTACAATTCAGTGTATACTTTGGCCTGTAGTTAAAGTCAGTTCGTTGTGTACAAAATGCTTGTTGAGTTAATTTTACCAGTAATAAAGTATATTAGCTTGGCATTTCAGTTAATGACATTCAATGATATTGAGCTAACCACACATTTTCCTTCAATTCACCTCTTTATTCACAAGGTAAATAATCTTAATTACAGGATAGGCTGATTGTTTGTAACCAATCAGGATAAAATGATAAAAAGATAAATCTGTACATTGAATTACAACTTCATGTGTTGTTTTTGTCGATGCTTTCACGCACAAATCTCTTTTTTTACATATTTATGAACTACATTGAAGGAAGATTAATTCACAGATCTCAAATGACTTTTTAACATGATGTCAAGAAAAATACATTGCAAAGTTTGTTTGCTTTTCAAATGAAGTAACTTGTACAAAACTATACGGTTCAGTTCTTTTATACTGATAGTTTGCATAGATCGTCTCTTGTGGATACAGATGTCAGGAATGCATTTACATAAAAAAATTAGCCTATTCAATATTATTAATACTGTAACGATTATTTTAACTCAGTGCTGTGCTGATACTGATTATGCGAACCATAAAACACAAAACTATTTTACTAAAAGCTCAAACTTACATTTTTATGACCGAATTGATGGAGATATTAATTTCAATGATAAATACTTACCTTGGCAAGTTATCACAAGAAAGCTAAGGGATGCTGTGCCGATTATGTTTCCGATTAACTCAAAAGAAATCGAAGCGTCCGATCATTTGAAAAGTATAATTGAATCTAATCAAAATGGAAATATACCAAGTGAAGTTTATTCAAACGAGAGGGTAGGTGAACAACATGGAGAAGCTGAAGAAGGTGTAGATGATGTGAGTCACTGCGTTCCGATTCATGAACCCGTTTGTCATGGCCTTCAATACACACATACCTGGTTGCCTAATTCAGTGGGTTTAACAACACAAGAAGAGGCCGCTAAACGCATGAATGATTACCGTTCCTTGATCAATGTTGGATGTTCACAGTATTTGAAATTTTTTCTATGTACGATTTATTTCCCAATGTGTACTCCAGCTCTGAATCCACCAGCTGCTTTACAACCATGTCAAAATTTATGTCGTTATGTTCAGTCGAAATGTGAACCGATTATGAAAAGTTTTAGCTTTCCTTGGCCGATTGAACTGAATTGTAAATCATTACCCTCGGAGTCCGGAATGTGTATACAACCACAAAATTATGATTTAGATAAACAAGGAGAAATTATAAGTCAAGGTATTCCATCTGAAGCTCACGGAGCCATCGCCAACTTGTTACCAGATTTTGGTGAATTTCTAGCTCATCAAAGTGCACAAAATCAACAGTTGACTAACCAGACAGATAACAGCCATGGGAAGATATCTCTAATTGATAATAATCAGTCTGGATTGATGAAGCATCATATACTTCATAGAAGTAAACTGCAAGCCTCAAAGTGTTATGTTGTTGAAATTCTTTTATATTCCGAACAGGCGCATGACAATATTACATGTGCCCGTCGGTGCAACGCTCATTTGTTTTACAAACCAATCGAAAAACGTTTTGCCAATATTTGGATGTTAGTTTGGGCCATACTTTGTCTGGCATCATGCGCAATGACAATGATTACATTTATATTAAGCCGTTCACGTTTCGCTTATCCAGAGAGACCGATTATTTATATATCAGTTTGTTACTTTTTTTACTCTACTGGGTTCATTTTACACGCTCTAATTGGACGTGATTCGGTGGCTTGTAGAAACAAAGTTGAAACTATTTCATCATCATTATTGCCTAGCGGAGTATCACAAGAAGGAGCGAAGAAACTTCTTACAAGTGTGGCCCAGTCGAAAGTTAATGTTACTTTCTTG
>NC_031502.1:16882354-16901797 GCF_000237925.1 Schistosoma mansoni | reverse complement strand
TCAAGGGTGGTCTAGCTTAGATCGATTCGTGAATTCAACTGTAAAAAATACTACAGTCTCCACAAATCCCTATACTAATAGTAGAGAAAAATAGTTTGTCGATTACTATGATCTTTTTTGGAAAAATATGGTGGAACAAATACCTTACAGCTACTTTATTTTAATTCTATTTAGACATTATGAAAATGTGTAATCATATAATCTACTGAACTTTTAATCCTACAAACATGTCAAGACATTAAAATGTAATGTCGATGATTACATCTATGAATGAATTAGCGACCATAAAAAAATTATTATGCATAATAATATGTCATATTAAGTAATTAATGCTTTGTGTGAGTTCTTAAATTAATTACAAAGTAAACATTCATAATAACATGTGATCTATTTTCTTTCATTCTGTATAATTCTAAAACTATGCATCTAGTATTATAAATGTGAAACATCAAAATGATAAAATTTTTTGATTACAAGCAGCATTTTATCAGATGAGATTACTTAATGAAGAAAATGAATTAGTTGTGTAGTGTTTGCTACTTATATCGACATAAGTAGTATATAACGCTAGTCAGGAATAGAATGTCTGGGAGGAGAAGGTCAAGAAGATCGAGGAGTAATGAATGGAAACGGAAAGCAATTGGTATGGAAATGTAGGGACAACGAATCTTGAGACGATTGACTGATATTTTGCAGAAGGAACAGTCAAGTTTAATGCAATTGATTAACATTTTGCAAATTAAGTATTCACTGTATGATTCTCAGATTTTAGTAAGATATTCTGTAATTTTGTGTTCTATTACATCCCATTATTCCCTCTTGCTTACTCGTTGACTATAGTAGTCAGTAAATGTTACATTTACATAGGATATGGTGTACATTGAGTAAATAAAAATAATTGTTCACAAGATTCCAATATGATGTTTTTGAAAAAACTAAAAGATTATAGTGTATACTATCAAATCTGATGAAATTTGTATTATGGCAAAAATCAACCTAAAATTTATTATATATGAACGCTTTTATTTTAATAATCTTAGTCGGACATAAACCAGAGTTTGTCTGTAATTTAGAACATGACAATATTACATGTGCCCGTCGGTGCAACGCTCATTTGTTTTCATACAGTGATGATATTTTTGCCATATTTGGATGTTAGTTTGGGCCATACTTTGTCTGGCATCATGCGCAATGACAATGATTACATTTATATTAAGCCGTTCACGTTTCGCTTATCCAGAGAGACCGATTATTTATATATCAGTTTGTTACTTTTTTTACTCTACTGGGTTCATTTTACACGCTCTAATTGGACGTGATTCGGTGGCTTGTAGAAACAAAGTTGAAACTATTTCATCATCATTATTGCCTAGCGGAGTATCACAAGAAGGAGCGAAGAAACTTCTTACAAGTGTGGCCCAGTCGAAAGTTAATGTTACTTTCTTGATAACTTCTGGGCATGAAGGTACATGGTGTACTATCGTATTTCTTATCCTGTTTTATTTTAGTCAAGCTAGTTATTTATGGTGGGTTATGTTAGCTATCTCATGGTTCTTATCAGCTTCATGTAAGTGGGGATGTGAAGGCATAGAAGCTATCAGTAGTATCTTACATATGCTCGCTTGGGCAGTTCCCGCGTTAAAGACTATTATCATACTGATCATGCACCGCATTGATGCAGATGAGTTAACTGGATTGTGCAATGTTGGTTACCAAAATTCAACAAGTTTACTTGCATTTATATTATTGCCACAAGTTATCTACCTGTTGTTGGGTATTTTATTTTTATTGGTAGGTTTCCATTCTTTGATTTCTCTTCGATCAAACTTGAAACAGCACGTTAAAAGTCTCCTGCCTGTCGCCAACACGACAACAGGACTAGCAAACTGTTATAACTCACAGTTTAAAAGAAATGTTTCAGCAACATTAGCTACATCAACAACACCAATACAACCAACAACGCTAACTAGTCCAGTTATTCCTCTCAATAATGGAAATATACGACGTTTAGATAAATTGATGATAAAAATAGCCGTATTTTCTATGTTATATGTTGTACCGAAGGCCTGTGTTATTAGTGTGAATATTTACAATTATATTAATTACCCAAAATGGATGAAAACACTGGATAAACTGGCGAAACAAACAAATTGTTTGACAGAATATGGTACAAATTGGTCATTGGTGACCCAATGCCTTAGTGATAATCAATTCCCATCAGTTGAAGCTAATATGCTACAAATTTTCATGTCATTAGTTGTCGGTATCACTTCAGGTATGTGGGTATGGTGTAACCGGAAATCCTCAGAAACATGGATAAAATGTATGACTGGCAAAAGGAAAGACTTATCTAAAAATGGTTTGAATTACCGTCATCATAATTGTGAGGATGCTGTTGCCGATGTTGCTGCTGGGAATAATAATAATTTGTCACAAGTTGACCAAAAAGCACAATCTATGAATTCAATGTGTTGCAATTCAAGAGGAGGATGTGCAGTAAAACAGTCAGCATCCAGGTAAGAATTTCGAAATTGTAATCAACAGTTTATTAGTCCTAATTCTTGTCGAGTTATATAATTTATGTGTTGTATAAGTCAATGAGTAATAGTTATGTTGAGAAAAATGACCGGGCATCACAATTTATAATAACAACATAGTGTGAGGATAACCACCATTTTTTTCAATGTTAAACAAAAATGGAACATCTAGTATTTTCAACCATTTTTCTGTTCATATCTTTGTTGCATAATAGTGTAATTTTCAATGATGACTTCATATTATTCGTATATAGTTATCTATATATGAGTCCTATGAGCAAGCTACTTACCTCATCAAAAAGGCACATAAATTGGAAGTTAGAGCTTGGAATGAACTCAGTAAAAATTATGCTGTTATAGGCACAATTTACTGACTAAATGAATGGGAATATGCTAGATATTACACACATAGTGAACGTTTTGAAGCAGATGCTTTACGTATTCACAAACGCGTATGCTATCCCGTAAAAAGTGATGGGCACATGGTAAGCTATTCGTTAGAGTACGGACAATTACCTAAAAAGATATCTGTACCATTCATACAAGAAAGTTTATGACAGAAACTTTTCACTATTTACAAAAGTTCAGAGTATTATTTTGATACTAAAATATCCATTCCATTTATTGTTTTTAGTTTTTTTGTTATAATTTTAAACTTAGAAGTGAAATGTATTTAGTCAGGGTACAGAATTTCACTGTTTAAAATAGAGTGTGCAACCCCCACCAAAGCTGGTGACATTCATGATTATGTAATCAAAATGTTAGAACTAATCTGTTTTTTTTTTAAATTCGAAAAAACAATATAAATGAGCGTTTATTTGGACGAAAATGGAGTTTTGCAATAATCGGTCAATTACAAATCACAGCCTTTATTTTTTTCATTGATGAGTAAATTTTTTTTCTTTGCTTCCGCATTTTGAAATTCATTTGTGGAATTCAATTATCATTAAGTACTGCTGAATGTAAAGTTGTTTACCATTCAGCTACTGATGTGTGATTTAGATTTATCTATTCTGGAAGTCAGTCGCTTCCAAATAACGAAAATTATCGCAAAACATTAACTCACTGTATGTCTTGGTTACGGGGAAACTTGCCTAAACATTTTGTATGACGAGAACCAATAGTGATCAATATAATTATTGTCATGCGTGTTGTTGTGGATTGCTTCTACATTTTCCCGACTTATTACCTATGAGTATAAGCCAGTCAAATGCAATAGTAGTAGTAGCATCATACTTCAGAAATAACAGATGAGCTCTCTATGTAACTTAAGTTGTTTTCCTGTGTAATAATAAGTCCTACTAGATCAAAAGATTTAAGACTACAAATCCTGGACATTCTCAGGCATATATATATATATATATATTTCGAGGAAACACCAATCACTTATATCATCAAATTATCCTGCAATCATTACAATTAGTTAGTTGGATTAATAATTATTATATTTATTTTTGACGTTCACCCATGTTGACACCAAACAAATATAAGCGATAGCATATAATGCCTACACATATCTTTCGGAATTCTGGTTCATAAATAAACTGTGGTTTTGATATTTATCATTACTCTTAGAAATTTAGTATTTGTTACTTCTAATTTAGTATAATTTGATTTATCGTAAATTTGGACAGCTTTTCCTTGAATGTCATTCATATTTCCAAGTTTAAATGAAACTACAATAGTGGATAGTTGTATTCTGTCTGTTATAATTCGAGACATTTATCATCCACCTGCAACATTAGGTATAATTTATCTTATCACAGATATTCATTCACCTGGTTATCTAAATTTCGGTGTACGTTGAAGCGTAATTATCAAAACAAAACATTTGGGAAATTTTATATTTTGGGTAAAAATAAATATATACGTATAATATTATATGATTTTCCCTACAGTTATCAATCGTGTTTTCTGTTGTTCAGTTAACTTATTTTTAATAGATTTCTTTTGAGGAGACGTAAAATACCTAGAAACACTTTGGTATTCTGAACAGATGGTCAGTGACCGGTAGCTAGGACACATATGCGCAAATGAGTGCTTCCGTACTTCAACATGTGTGTAATAATACTTACGTGCTAAATGATTAACGAAATAATTAAATTGAGGTGACGAATCACGTTATTGCATCACTGAATAAATGTTGGTTTCTGTTTTATTTTACTGGTTCCATTCTTAAAGTAAAATAACTAATGTAAATCCACGTCGGTTTGATGGTGGTTGATTCTTTTGAAAAAAATATTTACCTTACAGACCAATTGTGAACATGTATTATAGTTGCTCACAAATTTGAGGAGTATATTCAGAATAGTTTAAGTACAATTAAACTGATGTCTAATTCACCCATAGGAAAAAACGAACTTGATTTTTATTTAGACGTTACTGTTTTCATATTTTGTTTAGTAATGTTTTTTTCTGACCCAAAACATCTAATCCTCAGGAAATTTGTGGCAATCTTAGAAGAAATGTTTTTATAATTGGAATTCACTAATGTTTGGAATGAGATGGTATCAATTTTAATTCTTTGAAAAAAATTATTCATGATGGAAGTAACAAAGGAAATTTTACTACATTCACCGCCGAAATATCTACTTTTGATTAGTCGAAGATTTTGAACTATCAATCTTCCGAGAAAAGGAAATTCTCATTTCGGTCATTCGAAATTTCCCAAGATAATCAAAATTTTGAGTTCATCACCATACAAGTAACTCGACTTGACCATATTTACATTCCGATAATAAATCTACTGAGTAAACACAAAACTTTAAACAAATATAACTTATGACCTCCTTATTACTGAGTTATTGACAGACTGACACTCAAACTCCACGTCGATTTACAATTAGTCTAGTTGATCGAGCTTTTACAGCATCTTTTGAAGAGAGATTTTTTTCACACATCTGGTAAGTCAATTTCTCCTATTAACTATAATAGCTATTGATGAAAATGCATTTGAAATATTGAGATTCAAATGATTCCGAATCTTAAGGGCTAAAAGATGCTAACCCGGGTCTTCACTCCATACAAGTGATTTCAACTACAGTAAGTATTGGTCTGCAGAAATATTCTTGTCTTTCCGTTACATTACTGACTGAATTATGACTAAATTAACATTCTAGTAAATCTTCACGTATTACGCATCATTATAAAATTTTCATGGAAAGAGGAAGAGTTGTACCCGAAGTAACTATTTCCTTACGTCTGTTAATCTAATATCTATAAGAAAGACAATATTGAATAATATTATCCACTTTTAAATGATGAATCATCCAGAAAAATAGTGTTATAGATTGAACAGACATTTCAACGTTTTGAAATTTAATACATGAATTTAGGAGGATATCTGTTTAGTCGGATACTATTCTACTTTTAAACTTCTCAAAAGGAGCAAAGTACAGTAGGATCCATGGATAAAAGTTTAGACTACACGGTGTTTAGATAATATAATTATATTAGAATAAATGAAACACACTTCCAAGTTACTTGCTTTTGACGTTTAATTACCATTTATTAAGTCTACAATTTTACCTGATCGTTACTAAGAAGTGTTTCTCTTATAATGAATTGTAAAACGTGAACCGAAAAAATGTGAAACTCCAAATTAGGCAATAAAATGTATTGGCTTCAGTAAATCTGTTAGTGCTTTGTTCTTTTCACTCTGTGTGAGAAATATTGAAGCCGAGACATTTTTATTAGCTTAAAACTCACTGTCCAAATACTCGACTAGTTCAAAATAAACAGATCTTTTTTCAGATAGCATTTATGTATTCAAAGAGAGTTCTGTAGGAGGTTTACAGTATATCTTAACAATTCCAAAACCTCAAAGGAGTTCTCATGAGGGAATGCCGTTATCTTATTCCCAAACCATAACAGATCTAACCGATAGCTGGTGTTTTACTTTAGGTAAATAATGCTTTCCCTGAAAAGGTTTATTCGTAAACATCCCCTACATATTTCATATCATTAGTAGGAAAACATTGAAAATTCACCTTACTTTTAAATTTTAATATACTATTCAACTAGATGTACACTTAGCAAATTTACTGATACGTTTAATGTACGCATTAACTGGTAGAAGTCATATGTAACTACTGGGTAATTTTCGGGAACAAATTATAAAAAGTATACATTGTTTTTTTTATGGTGTATGTATATGCTCGTTTATATTTTGTAAAACAAATGTACTGGATTCCATTATTTCTTTTTTGTATTTGAAACTTTTAATGCTTCCTTGGTTTTTCCTAATGAGTGTTTTTCGGTAGACAACAGTCATTATCATCGATTTATAAAATAAAGAATCTGTTTCATTTTCCTGGCTGTTTGTCGTTCACCCCCCCCCCTCTTTTTTTAATCAATAAAAATGTAGGTAGGTAATGGCTATAAAAGTTACAAGCTTCGAATTTATTTATTTATTTATTAAACCAAAAGTCCATTTTGCATGTATTTACGATAAACTATTTATGGTTATTGGGTGAGTAAAATCAATAAAAAACAGCAATCTGTTTACCTGATGCAATAAAATTAGTAGGCTACTTTTTCACTGTTCTATGGAAATAAACAGGCAATAAACTGATTGGAAAAGAAGAACGAATAATTACTAACTAAAACGACGTATCCTTGTAAGAATTCCATGTTTAAGGTTACCATACAGTAACTTTAAGGCTAATTAAATATACTGGAAAATTTTACATAACACCTCTTGGTGTTTCAGACTGTGGATAAATATTTCTAGCTGCCGTAACTTTTCTGAAAGCTTTATTGTAATCCTGATTATGAATGCTACTTCCCTAGAAATTATGCATTAAATATGATGGTTAGAAAATGTGAACGAAGTCCTCACCTGGTCATATCTTTGAGGACTCAAGCTAATAGGAAACAGCAATTTTACAGTTCAGTTGCGAATGTGCAGAACTGACTTTTATCTTCTCGTATATTCTTTTAAATCGTCGGATAGTGAGCAAAGGAAAACACAGCTTACTAGTGTCAGAATTTGTTCGATTTACACCATAACTTTCTAAACAGTAGTTTAATTTTACTTAAGTATAGTTATTCCGTTTAGTTCACAAGGTAATCTCTCCAAAATTTAGTTGAAATTTTACTGGCATCTTTCAGGATATATTGCTTTTGTTTGTTAGTGAAAGTGGGAACACGTACAGTACTCACAAGCCCCATAGTTCACTTTGCTTATTTCTATTTATTACTGTACATAGTTCCTCAGACCTTTAGCCATTGTTCGTCTTCCATTGACCAACAACCTTAATCAGTTTTTTTATGAAAACTAACTTCTAGTTGGACAAATTTTATAAATCCTCTGGCTTGATAGTGTACATTTTACTCATTAATGGCCAGTTTGGAGATTAGTTTGTGAAGTTTAATGGAGACCCACTTGCCAATGGAGTTTAGTTATGTTCAGAGTGAGATAAATTTCGTATTTGACTCAAGGTTATTGTTACACAACATAGTTGACTATTAAAAATCGTTTTATTGGATTTCTATTAGTTTTTTAGTAGAGTGCTTTTAGTCACAGCTGAAGGTGCTGAGTTTGATCTTGCATGATGTATTAAAATGAACTAATTACGCTATTTTAGCATATAAGCTGATTGAATAGTCATTCTGATTTTTTATCCGATTGTATTCGGTGTCAATTTTAATGATATATATGGCGTACAACTCTGCTTATTGAAGGGTTTTCACAGATGAATAAAATACATAGTGAAGATTTCTCTGCTTGCCACCAAAAAGCTCAATTGACTGATAACCATAACCGATATGAAGATGTTAGTTTAAACAACTCTTCTGACAGTAGAACCACACCACATCAATCCTACAATTCCAATGTTATTTTCTTGTCCTCAAAACCAATTACCCATCAACTAGACTGATTGAGACGTTATACGTATACAATATTTTAAATAGTTTTTATTGAATATCCAATGACGCGTTTATGTCTAGACAACATAAAACCAATAGCAGTAAAAGAACTTCATTATTAGTAGTCAAATTAATCTTGTCTTTATGTAGAATTAAATTAAACATCATCTATTCAACTTTGTTGTACAAACGTTGTCTGTGTCTTCTTGATGAATTTGTCTGAAATATACAAGGAAGAAAAATTACACTTTTGTAAACTTAAGGTAAATTATTACTGTTTGTTTCATTCAATTCCCTTTTCATATCAACCGTTTGATTTCCTATGAACCCATCTAAGTGTAAAGGTCAAAAATGGGCCACTGTTTGACGGTATATTTTCCTTACTTGATAAGAAAATGCTTTTCATTCAAAAGCTTTTAGCCATAATTAAAAAGATCGGTAATAGTGTTCCATTCAAACATTTAGTCTAATACGACGAAGTTTCTAACCCCACAGTTAAAAATGATATAAAGAAAACAACTATAAAAGTCAATGTATATTAATAATATGCATAAGTGAGGTGACTTTTTTCACGATCAAAATGTTTATCTTCCATCTGCCTCTAGAATAAACGTTAAATACATTTAATTGCCTTTACAAAGAAGTTATCGTTAATAAACCTGATTATCACAATGTAGTTATTATAATCCCTACATTAGAGTTATCTAACGTAATCACTTTGTTTCTTGTTTCCTGGGCAGTTTTCGTTCCATAAAGCGTAAAAATAGCACTCGTTACGTTTTAATGTAGCACTTACCGGGACTAAAATTCAAACCATAGTCATTCAAATTATGAGTATAATTTACCACCTGTATGAATGAATAATAATACTTTTTGCTATTCAGAGCATACGAATCCGATAAATATTTGAAGTATGGAACAGTTAGGTACAAATCACTCTAAATTATGTAGCAGAAACGTTGTATCTTTTAATCAATGATAGATTCTGACTAAACAGATTATTGTTGTTTTGAGGAGTTACAAATATGATTTTATTCTGAATAAATCGAGAAACAAATAAAACACAAAGTATCTAATGTAGAATAATGAAGTTCTGGAATCTTACCAGCTGTCATTTTCATGTTGGTTTTCATTAGAAACTGTGAGTTTGCAAAACACTAGGTATGGTTCACAAAATTTTTCATAAAAAAATGTAGCAGTTTGATAGACATGTGGTAAGAATGAAGGAAATAGTTATCTATAGGCCTTGGCAAACCTAGGCTAATTTTGCTTATCGGCATTAAGTTACACGGACTTTCATTATGAGTTATTCGCAAACAAATGAATCCTGGACCATCTCCAGTTACTCTAATTTAACACTACTTAACGAGGAATAAAGCTCTCTGTAACCAATTTTTACTGTCTTTCTTGTACAAAATAAATTTTTTTCAGTTATTAGTATCTTTCCTCTACCAAACGTTTTACTTTTGAACAGTTTTCTTTGAAACGTTCGTGAGCTGGCTACTAATAAACATTCTTAACAATATGAAAATGGTATTCTGTTCAGCTAAAACTCAATTTCTTACCTCCTATTAACTCATAAATTAAATTATACTAATTTGAGAGTCTTATAATTTATGTCAGTAAACTATGCCAATGTTTTATGTTGTCGATACTGGACTAAAAACTGGTAATATAGATTTGACACTTACTGTAGTGTCAAATTGTCATACTTGTACCCCAGTTTCATCTATGTTGATATACAGATTTTACATATCGATAGTTTAGTTGATTTCATCCAAACATTTAAATTAAACTGCTTGTTGTATAGTATAAGTGATCGTGAAATAACCAGCCCCACTAGGACAATTTGACATTTCTTGGTTGTGTTTTGCTATCTGAGCTAAATGGCTTAACTGCAAAACAGTCTGTCCAGAAGATTAATGACAGTTTCACAACTAAATTACTAAGCTCAGAGAACACAAACGCAACCAAAAGCATCAACCTGAAGTTCAAATGTTCCCCACCACTTTAAAAAATTGATTATAACTGTGATATTCATTGATATTTGTTTGAGTACCAAAAAAAATATAACTGAATAACTTTAGGAGTTAACATGTGAAGACGGAAGTTTAAGGATTTGTGTACAATGTTTCTGATTACTTGTTAATGAACACAGTATTTTTGGATGGCGCTTCAATCAACCAAGTGACAAATGTTTACTACTTTATAATCAGCAGATTTCATCCATTATAAACTACAGCAATTGCATCCTAATCTCTGTTCCCTTAGAGAGGTTTTATTTAACCTACCAGCACAAAATAACACCATATTCAAAAGAATGTATCAGCTACGAATAAAATTGCTAATCAGGTAATCGGTATAGTTCCATCACATTTATAATGAATATATCAATATAAATCAATTAAATAAGTTCAGTAGTCAATCGTTTCATCAGTTTATTGATGGTGGGAATTATGATGGATAAATAGAAAATGTTAAGCTAAACCACACTTATTTGCACGGATATAGTGAAAATGATTTCGTTATAAATCACTAAGAAAAGCAATCACTTATACCACCGTGACTGAGCTATCTCTATCTTAATGTGGTAGGAAAATGATTATTATAGTGATTAATCATAATATTTGGTCTGCTGAAAAGTTTTACAAATCGGTTATTTCCACTGTAATCCCTTGCTGCCAAAGCAGAAGCCGAATCGTAGTTCGTTCACTTAATTTTTATAAGATTAAATATGCACTCAAGTAAGTGTTTATATATATATATATGTATATAGCTTCAGATGTCACTGCTTTTTTATAATGGCCTAAACCCCTTTGAATTATTTTGTCCCCTAAAGATTGATCTTACACTTGATTTCCTATATATGTAGTGCTATTGCCAATCTATTCTTAAGCTTCCTGAGTTTAACTGAGTATTTGGGGACATATTTCATTGTTTGTGTTCCTTCACTCCAAGAGTCAACCGTCTAGATGTTACTCCTACATACACTCTGTGGATTCATGACACTTAATTCCATAAACACAGTTTTGTTGTTTCTTTTTTGCGTCTTATGCTTCATGTTCTCTAATCGTAAACTAATGGCGTCACTAGCTCGAAAATAGACTTTTATATTATGTTTATTTATAATTCTTTTTCTATCTCCCAGTGTTTCTTTACTGTATTAGGTAACTACTGTATTTTTCCATTCTCTTGATAGATATTCTAATTTATTTTCTTCATTGTTAGTAATCTTATTCAAAAACTCTTTAGAGTAATGATTTACCATAAGTGTAGATAAGATTGAATTACTTTAGTCCGTTTATCTTCTGCTTCTGTAACAAGCTTATTACTTCCGTTGATAAGATTTCGGGCAACTGTGACTTTCGTTGAAAAAAATTGTACCGACTTATAATCTAGTTGTCTCTCAGAACACTGGTTATCACACTATTTTTTATATCTTTTTTCAATCAGATAATCAAGAAACTCTGCTTTTTTGGTTTCCAGATTCTATTTCCTTGGTCAATTTATTGTAGTCTGATATACTGCTTATCGGTTCAAAAAAATTTTTCAAAGATGTCATCTACATATTGTAACCAAGTTGTAGGCGGACATCAACATCTCATAGATACATTATTTTTCAAAGCATGGATATAAATAAAGTTACTGGTGAACACTTCGCCAATCTTGTCCTCGAAATATAAATGACGTGAAACAGACACAGATGTATCTTCTGTATGCTCGGCTCCTGATTTCTATGAAACTGTCTAAATATTGATGAATGTTCACAATGATCTCCATAAACCGTTTGAAAACAATCGCTATTTTTATTGAACAAACAACTCCTAGAAAATTTCCAATGTAACATGTTTTTGAAAAAAATTTATGTTTTACGTTTATTTAAAATGTCATTTATCTATACTTGGATTCATTTCAATACCGATATCGATAAACACATGAATGGCAACTAGTTATACATTCATCCACCCATCAAAATAAAAGATAAAAGCACATATAATAGAAACTATAATTATGAAAATATCTCATATTTCGAAATGAATAAATACACATATATCTAATGAAAGTGTATACCTTAGTAAACAAAGACATTTCTTATCAGAACATGATGTAACATGATATGTAGGCAATCATTTTTATAAAAAAACAGTACTATTTTAGATAATTCGTGAACATGATGATTGCTTGTATCATATAAGACCTACTTCTTAGACTGAAAACCAATAATATATTTAAAGTGAATAGTATTTCATTCTCATTTATGAAAGCTCTAAAGCTACATTAAACTAAACCTAACCGAAAATATTAGTTTGCTGGAAAAAATTATTTGAAATTGGACATAGGAATGAAATCTGTACAAGGTGTTTTCATGTTTGATACTTCTTAGCATGCAGAAGTCGAAGAAACTTTTCACTGTGCAAACCAACAACAAGTTCATTTCAGAATTGTATGTTTTAACAACAAGGTATTTATGCCTGTATCTGTATTAGTTACTTCAGTAAAGTCATGTGTGAACTGAATTAAAAATCTTAATTTTTAAAATCTCTTTACAGTATTAGACCAACTACGATATGTCCTTTCAAGACTACTTCTTATTTGAACCCATATTAGAGTATTATAAATCCTTCCATCAGTAGACAGTTAACTTTTAAAATGTCACGTTGATTATTGGTATATATTCTGCATCTAGATTAACATTTCATTCATTTTGAGATTGTTCTGTTTTTTAGGCTAGATGATTTAATTTTTAAGCCTTAATTGTCTTTATCGACACTATCACCAGCAGACACTTCACTATGAAATGAGTTATTAAAATTTCTGCAAAATTAACGAGCTGCCTGTTCTGTTGATATAGAATATAGTTGACTGTTGTCCGCAGGTGAATGGCGGTTGTTCATTCATTTGTTTGGATTGTTTGCACTTTTGGCCTGATCGTTGACGTTGGAGTTGTTTATCCTTTTCTTTATTGGTTGATAGATCGAATCAATTTTGATACGTCTATTGATTGACGTGTTACTGGAGTATCATACTTTTAAGAATTTTCTAAATTCCTCTGTATTTCCTCTTTCCAGCATTCCGACGTTTTCTTAATCGGTATCATGTTCATAGTTGTCCACATAGATTGAAATGAGAGAAGCTATGTTGTAGCTTCTAACCACCAACTGATATTCATGTAGACGTAGACTGGTCTCTTTCTTTAATATAGTGTTTCCATGAGTTGGTGCAATTGACTTTGTAAATGATATTTGGTTTGTCTCCATTTATTATTATGTTATTTGGCCTGAATAATAATGATTATGAAGACTTTGTAGGTTTGTGCTTTACACCTATTCGTAGAGGTCTTAATAATCTGTTTGTGATCTCCGGGATGTTTTTCACATAGAGTATAATTAACTGTTTGGTGATTTTTGTTGTTGGTTTTGTGCTTGGTGATAGGCTTGATTTTTCTTGATGAAGCGTTATTTGCTAACGATGTTTTCGAGAACTACAGTAAGAACTTCACGACTAAACTATCCAGCTCAGACTACAAACCGCCCTTCAAATCCTTATCTTGGACTATAAATATTCTCCACCATTTTTGTTCATGGTGTCACGATACCCTTTTGCGTAAATATGGCTATTTATCCATCTTGATAAATATATAAGCTCTTAAGAGCTATATTTTCAGTCCCAAAATAAGAATAACATTTTTGTGCTTTTGTTCATTTTACATCTCTGTTACCTTATTCAGCAAATCCTCATTATTGTTATGAATAGTAGTGGTATTATCATTATCACTATTGTAAACAGGCACATTATCAAGTATTATTATGAAGAATATGTATATAGTTTTCATTGTACAATTTTGAGAATGAATTGGCCGAAAGGAGCTATTCATTGAACCAGTCTATCTTGACTCGAAAATATCAATGCTTTCTCAAACCCCTTCGTTTTCTAATTGAATTTAGTGATCATGCAGAAATTTTACTCCAAATAAACCCCAAGAACTGAATAAAACTAACAGTTTGCAGTTACTTCTTATCAATAAAGAGCTACTTACCCACATTCTTATAGAATAGTGCTGATTTAAAATTTATACAAAATATTTGATAACTATTGATAAATGATAAAAACTTTACAGGTAGCGGATTCTTTTTATATTTTAGGAAACTCCATCAATTTTGATAATTCAATGAACAATACTAGTCACCTGGTGGTTGATTCATCTCAGTATCATCAGCATGGAATCGCACGAAACAACGTGAGAAATTTAATGCCTTCTGGATCGTTAAATCTGTCATCTGGAGCAGCTTCATGCACAAGTGCAGTTCCGTTGTCATATGGTTTAGGAACGATGGATATGTCCTTATTTAATTCAAATGAATCCAATTATTGCATTCGATCGTCACAAAGACAAACCGTTAAAATCAGGCCGACTAATATTGGAAGACCTGACTTTTGATTTACGTTCATTTTATTGGTTAATAGTGTACAGTATATTTGAATAAAGTTTAACTTTAGCTATATTTATCCACAATGGCTTATATTCACCAACTTTTAAACAATATACTATATCAAGGAAACCGTGAAACATTGAACAACAGTCAAATGTGAAGAGAATGATATCCTGCAAGTCTTGTTCAACCAATTCGAATACATAATAACATTGTTTACATTATATTATAAAGTCATTTCATAAATGGTGATTCCTTCATTTGTTTTCCGTCAGCTAACTATTTATTAGTTTAAACACAGAGACTGCCCTTACACATACACACACAGTATGCTCATCTTTGTATATAAAAACTAATTTGAGTGATATTCCAGTAATCTTTTAACTTGAACATTTTTCTTTTACTCTTTTCTTTTTTTGGTGAAATTCGAGAAGCTTTTTAGCCTATATACTCCACATTCATTTACATTACTATAATTTAATCTGTTCAGTTTTTGAGTAAACTTTATCATACGTTTACCTATTGGTTGTAGAGAAAAGATGATTCAAATTATTTAAAAAAGAAGGCGGTTAAATAAATGGAACTTGATATTAGTTAACTACAGTAAAATGAATCAACAACCACTAACTAACCTTCATCAATGTAGCCTAGAAAACTCCTTTCCGATTTATTATTATTTTAATTCCATTCTATCCGTAATTTATAAAACTTGTTTAATACTTTAAAATTTCCACTTTGGAAATGTAAACCTATTCAGTTCTAAAGAATAATATAAATACTCAACTTGAATGATTATTATCAATGCCATACTTATCTTGTTGACATCCATTTGGAACAAATAAGTTAGATGTAAAAAACAGAGTGAACAAAAAGACGCTGAAAATACAAGAAGCAAATATAAACAAAACTTTACCGACAAAGTTAAGGACTTATAAACAAAAACATGACTTAATTTTTTCTAATTTAGTGGGGATACGTTAGGACTCGTAATCGCTTGATTATCATCAAGATCAGTTTCCTTAGTATTATCTTAAACATTTCAATGAATGAATCGGATTTTTTTAAACACTTGCTATAGATTTTCAATAGTATGGCTATTAGTGAAGTATAAGTAAAATAACAGCTGATGTCACCTCTTGGTGCTTGAGAGTCTCTTCATCCGTCAATATTAAAATTAAAGTATCGATCGTCCACTGTCAGAGTACATATTTAGACAATGTCATAACTTATATAGTTTGAGAACTATTTAGCTGACTGCAGAAATAGTGATAAAACTAAACAGAAAGTAGCTTATAGAAAATGATATTTGTAACTTCACAAGACTTAAAAGAATACTCAGACATGACGAGGATTGAAAATAGCTTAAATACATGCTGACATATAGTATGCTCATCAGGTGCGAAATCTGACTAATCAAAAAGAAAATAAATGGGAAAAACACCATGTAAAGGCCAGTAACTGGTTGACTTTGATCAAAAGAATTTCTTGGAAATGTCGGTTTCTGATAATCTACAGATGACTTACGACTACACTGTAATAGCGTGAAATTCAAACATGGCTGAAATATTAACATAAACACTTGAAATATTATCAAAATCAACAGGGTTATGTCATATTCGAAGAACATTAACCAACAGGACTAAGCATATTTCAACTCAAATATTTCATGTAAGAACCATCATAAGACGAAAAGGAACCATATGATAAAACTAAGAGTGAAGATACCTAAATTTCCCATATCTCTGAAGAACAATATACTAGCTAGCTTTATAAATCTCTTCTTTATTCAATTTACAGTGTTTGGACAGTATACGGAAGTTCGAATGGATCAACTTTCTACACATATGTCACAACCAAGTTCTAATCTATATATCAAGAAACTCGAACACATTTTACTTAATCCAGGAGATGATCAAGGCCACTTGTGGAACTATGGTGGAAACGATACTGAACCTTGAGTGTTACAAACTAAATCTTCATAAGATTCAGCATCAGGTCCATAGTATTAGACTAAGCCTAATATTAGCTGCATAGCAAGTACCATACCATCCCTACATAACAGCCCAACCTAATGAATTATTAATCGGTAAATAAGAAAATAGATTCGAGTTTTAGGTAAGATATCAATAGTTAACAGAGTGCAGTGGATTTAACTAAGGAGTTCTAAACACGACAAAACACGTCTCATATATCTGAGAAAAAAATTTTTTCTAAAGTAAATCATTCTTTCTCTGCATAGAAGTAGTTGTCTACCAATTTGTCAATAATGTTTATCTATATGCCAAGGGAGTGTGAAAATTAAGCACATCGACTTAAAATTAGTATTTACAATAGGATATGTGAACGATGATAACTCATTACTTTCAAAACCTCACTTCAATATTACTGCATTCGACTAGACTTAACGACCACATTATGAACCAACTAAGATTGAGATTTCGTGATCACAGTGCAGAAATCTTTAATGAATATCTACCATCAATCGTATCATAGCCAGTCTCAACGATAAAAAGAAGCATTATAAACTATTTACTACATTTTAGGATGATAAAAGAAATGCTAATCGGTGACTCTTGACAGTAAACTCTGGCTAAAGAAAAGAAAGATATACGAGATACGGTGATGCTTCTTTGGAATGTACATTGATAAGAAAAACCGATCAAAAAAAAGACAGTTCGTAAAGTAGCATCTCAGCTTTTCCTCTTTTTCAGAAATAAGTTCCACTAGGAAATACTGATTACAGAGGAGAACTTCATTATTCGTGTAAAAATCATACTTATATTGTCATTTTCTTTATTTTGTATTTTAAATTATTTGTGCGACCCATTTTCTGAAGGACCAAAACTGATATAAGTCATTTAAACAATTTCTCAAGGTCGTCACTATGTTTAAATCTTACCGAAATTGTTATTATTTATTTGTTCAATACCACAACAGAAACATATAAAAACTGAATAACTTCATTCCAACAAATATATATGCACGCTATACTTTGATCAAAACAACACAATCATGTTTTTGTGTTTACTAGCTATACGATCCGATTTATTCCTTATAACAGTTGAACTTGTGATGACTTGGAGATGTTATTTATTTTCCGAAGAAGAGACTTACAACAAATTCAGATTCGACCGGAATCCAGTTTTTTCACTGCTATATTACAAATATGCTCCTGTTTTTATTATGAGATTCACACATAGTTAGATATTAATATTTATAGCACAGTTAGCCTTTCTTCTGTGTTCGGTATCACTACTTGAGATACTATTGTCACTCAGTAAAACATTTACTCATAGTAATACACATAGCTAACGATTAACTAAAGATCATCCTTTTCCAAATCCCAATGCCGGTATTAACTTATTTAGAAAACAATGATGGGGATATATTTATGAACATTCGGTGTGTATTTAGTTGGGAGGATATTCTGTTACTTGGATAAACGAGTTCAAGCACTAGTTTCATTCAGTAGCAAATGTAGTTATCAGTATACTACTTTAAGGCGATATGATATTATGAAGACTTACTATGCAACATTTGATTAGTAACTTTGTTAATCTAGAGCTTTTATTAAAACTTACCGAAACATTACATGTTTTGTTTAATTACCAAACTATGAACCCAAGTTGCTAAATTTATACATAGGTTTACTAAATAACATTGGTTGTAAATTAACTTTGAAAGCTATGGGGAACACAGCCACGGAAAATAAAATGTATCGGTTCTGATAATCAGACTTAACAAGACCAGAGCAAAAAAACTAATAAAATATTTTACAATAAACAGGCACAATAGATGCAGCAAAACCGACAGTTTGGGAAATGTGTAGGAAAAGGGGATGTATTTGAGGCATTCTTTATTTATTTAAACACATAAATATTGGTACAAAGGGGAACCAAATACATATGCGCCACACAAATCTCATATGATTTGTGGGAGGGCTGTGATACTGGTCAGGTGCCCAAACCGAAGCAGGTGGTTTTCTTAGGGGACCACACCCGGAGCCTTCGACCTAAAGGTCTGATCCACAAGGCAGTGGAGCATCGTAAGGAGATGACGTCCCATGGTATCCGGTGACCGACTATTGGTCCATACGCCATTTGTTCCCTCAGGATACTGGAGCCCATGTACACCATTGGTTTGGAATCAGGGTTTTCCAACTCTCCTAGGTAAACTTTCCGTGTCCACCAACCCGGTTAAAGCGCCGGACATTCGCTTTTTGTCCTCTTAATTTCGTAAACAACACCCCCGCCACGAGGAGGCAGTGAGTAGGAATTCCCTGGCAGATGCTATATACGTGTGGCCATGTGAGAGCATTTCAAGAGGGAGAGCGAACTCTCCCCACTCTCGGCCGTACCAGGGCATTTGAAATGTTATACTAGTAAAACTAACTTATGGTCACTTACCTTTGTAGCTGCAAGAACAATTGTAGTTATCTGAGACCGATCACCCCATTCTGCCAAAAATGTGAGCACAAAAGCTTCCACAAAGATTGGAGTAAATATGTTTCTTGTGATCGTAAGTGATTTAGAGAGCAATCCCTGGGGTGAATCTGAGGTTTTAGTACCAGTTTCTATATCATCTGCTCTAGACTGTGTGAGCTG
>NC_031502.1:16809865-16882154 GCF_000237925.1 Schistosoma mansoni | reverse complement strand
TAAAGATCATCCTTTTCCAAATCCCAATGCCGGTATTAACTTATTTAGAAAACAATGATGGGGATATATTTATGAACATTCGGTGTGTATTTAGTTGGGAGGTTATTCTGTTACTTGCAGAAACGAGTTCAAGCACTAGTTTCATTCAGTAGCAAATGTAGTTATCAGTATACTACTTTAAGGCGATATGATATTATGAAGACTTACTATGCAACATTTGATTAGTAACTTTGTTAATCTAGAGCTTTTATTAAAACTTACCGAAACATTACATGTTTTGTTTAATTACCAAACTATGAACCCAAGTTTCTAAATTTATACATAGGTTTACTAAATAACATTGGTTGTAAATTAAGTTTGAAGCTACTGGTGAAGACACATTGAAAATATAGAACTGCACCACTGTGTTGTATAGAAATGATATTTTTAAAATCTATGAGTGACTTAACCTGATTCATTCAAACTACATGGAAGCTGACAATCCTCATTCTTTTTTACCTTATATACATAATGTTTGTCTAAATTTTACTTCAGACTAGCTATATCTAGACGAAAACGTACAGGGGTAATTTATATTTTGTAAAAGATCAAGATACATTTAGCCAATGATTAATCCTGTAGTGAAGCATCGTTTGCATAACATACATTGTTATTAGTGCTCATTCGTTATCTGATATATTTTCAGACGAAAAATCTAATAAATTAGTAATGAGTTAAGTTGGGAGAGAAAACAATGTTTTAATTTGTTTTCGTTTTATTAAAATCGCTAAACAAATAATGCATCAATTTGACTTCACTTGTCCTCTTGCAACGGAGATGAAAAGCGCCGAAAGTGTGCGTGATTTCGACAATGCAAGAGATAGAGAAAAAAAAGGCGGAAATCAAATGAAAAGTGAATAATGATAAATTGATTGTATGTAGTGCGAAACTTAACAGCAAGTCTATTAATCTATAACGACTAGTCAGAAGACTGATCATAAATACATTTTCGTATATCTAAATACTTGTATATCCACAGTATAATTCCAAACTTGCCAACATGGGCGTTTCAATTTACTTTTTATCTATTCATTTTAGATGTTTAGTTTGTCTGGTAATGTGAGTCAGAAACTTTAGTATTAACATTTGCGCAATTCATGATAGTTAAGCTAATTTTGCTTCATCCTTTCTACTTTGCTACATTCTATACGAAGTCAAAAATACTTAACACTGGTTTTCTTCGATCAAAGCTACTCTCAAGAAATAAGTTTTATCATGAGCTTGATATATAAAAATTGTCGCTCTGATTGTAAGAAGGAGCATCGGCCTCGTGGCTTCTGAAATATCTCGGCTTTCATCTTGAGGCGTCATAATTCTTCCTTCAACTCCCAGGGCAGAGTTTAAATGGTTTGAACTATTTTTTCTGGTTAGCGTTTTTTATCGAGTTAGCTTTCTACGAGATGAGGTCGCCGACGCCAAGCCGAACCCTCCTCCTATGCCCGGGCTTGAAACCGGCAGTAACTCTAGAAGATCTACAGGCGTAAGTAAGTGATAAGTTTGACAGCAATTTTTAATATATAAAGCTGATATAAAGCTGTTATATTTGACCGTCAATTGTTATGACTGAGTTGCTAATTGCTATGTCGGAATCGCTTATGATTTAAACATGTAAAATAAGGAATCACTGCAATTTCCACGATGTGAAAGTAAGAACACAAAGACTGGTACAAGAGAAGATTTATTAACATCAAAACACGACGACAACCCCAGTCGAAAATACACTCATTGATATATTAATTGTACACTCATTTTGATTATTAATTAGGATGAGATCATATATATGAAAAATACCCACAGTTATAAGGAACTATATACTACATATCATGTTGTGCATAGTTTACATTAATTTAATACAAGAATATTGTATCTTAAATAAAACATCACACTCAAATAAATCAATACCATACTGAATAACATATCACAGTGTAAAACAGAAACAAATACTGCCCCGAATAATCATCATATTGAATAGAAAAATGGAAATAATGTTGACCAAATATCAAAATGAGTAAAAGAACGTAATTTTGTCTTTTTAATCCCGTCATATCAAGAACGATAACTGAATATTTTGTTAGCATTTATAAGATGTAAGTAATTGCTATCAAGTTGGGAAATAATGTTCCATCAATTTTAAATTCATTCACATCTGCAAATGATCCCTCTTGGAAGGTTCATGAGTGCTATCCACTGTATTCATGTTTAGTTCAGTTCAACTAGTTTTGATGTTTGAAAAGCGAATCAGTGGCTGAAACTTTTTAGTTAAATCACTGAATCTTATCATTTCTTTTTCACAGGTTGTTATTTAGTTATGAAATGAAGTTTGGGCTTGAACTTGTTTAGTTTCTCCAGTACAGTTAACGGAGAAGTTGTCTTTTAACATACTTAATATATTGTTTTGGAAGCGGTAAGGATTCTGGAGCACACTTTTATTTCAAGAAGCAGTCCATACATCCTTCTTCTTTGTGAAATCATGAACTATTGTCATGTATTAAATAATGTTGTGTGGAAGTCGTGGAATTCAAATATTTATTTGAGATTTTTCCAGTCTCTGGAGTTAACAATGTGTTTCATAAATATTTTATCTGTAGGCTCCGATCTGGTGTTCAGACCTATATATAAGTTAACCGATAGCCCACAGAATTTCACAGTTATTCTGAAAACGTTTGAGAACCATTTTTTATAGTTTTGAGTAAAGATTTTTCATTTTTAGGTTTTAGACTTACCAGCTCCAATGTTGATTGAACATCTCGTCACCTTATAATAAACAGCAAATATATTTCGCCTGCTCATCAAAACACTTGGGCTTAAATATGTTCTGTCTACATACGTATTTTAGGTCATCTTCAAGTTTCGTAAATATTTTGGAACTAATGTGCATGTTACGGATTTAATCACTAATGCACGGGATGATTTTCACGGTTAGAATTTATGAGAACTCTTAGACCCAGTATTTGGTCATGATTATGCAACTGACTCAGTTACTCTGATGGTTCTGGACCATTTTAGAGTAAATTAACCATCTTCATCTTAATTGATCCATTTTTCAAATGACCCGAAATATCTACAGTATCTCTGACTGATATGTGATTTATCATAGCGTACTTTTCAAAAGCTTTATAATAGATGGTATTTTAAACTTTTTCTTACTTAAAACGGATAAGGTTAATCATGAAAATATTTTGAAGCGACTGACAAAAAGTCCTGTTAAACACTTAAATGACAGTAAATGGTTGATTTGGGGATGTTATTTTCAGAATTCAGACATTTGTTCAAAATTTGCTCTTAAAATATGAGAATTCTGAAGATAGTTTTTTTCCTACAGTTGTAACATACTGTTACTAGAAAATGCTGTAATCACTAAACATATGAAGATATGAATTGTCTCCGTCATAAAGTATGACTACTGAACGTGATCTTACAAGTATTGGTAAAAATAAGATTTGGGAGATCTAAAATGGACCTGAATGTGATCTAATAATAGATAGGCCATTCATAAATCAGTAATTTGAGTCAATATTAGTAACAAAAAAATAAGAATGGTATCTTATTAATACAGAAGGGTTTGTACAGATTGCTGAATTTTCACGCTTCATATCATAAATTGAACTTATTTAGATAACTAGTAGAAACTAGGAATCATTGGAGATCTGTTTTGTTCTAGTAGGGAACTCGCCAGTAGTATTCATTTATGACTCAACTAAATCCTAAATTCTATCGTTTAATTGTTTCTGTGTATCCATAATTGGTAATCCTCATTTGTGCATTACTTCGACTTTTATTATAGTTGTACGGTGAGCTAAGGACTGGTCCCGTTTATTGGATATTGAATAAATACCTAATTGACCTTAAATTATAACTGGCATATTAAAAGAACTCTAAACGTGAGTAATAGTATCTGATCTAAAAAGCTTGATAAAAGTACAGTTAGGAGTAATGTAGTCTTTAAAACCTTCACTACCACTGTTTATACGAACAAACTTCAAGGGTTTTCATTTAAACAAAACAGACAGTTTAGCACTTATATACAGTTTTTCTCTACAATTATTTCTATCGATATAAGTAATCTAGTTTAAGCTTTCAATTATCATAACTAAATAAAGAATTTTATGGTCTTGCGATATAATAAAACAACTGGTTGTAAGATGAACTTGTGTTTCTGAGTGATCAGTCTAGCTAAAATTATAAACTATCAGTGATGTGCACTTCATTTTACATCAATGCTTTCTTTGTAGTTTTATAATTATTTAAACATTCCTTGAAACTAGTTACTGTCAGAAGTTATGAGTGGGATTATCGATGTCTCAAAAACCACTTTCCCACCATTACTAGCTAATTACACAATTATTAACGCAAAGATACTCTAGGATGAAAAACATCCACATAAATGAAAAATAACCAGGATTCTTTGTTTTCGTAAAATCATTTCTGTGCACCACATATAGTTGTAATATAGCCATAACCTAACTTACATTTTGTAAATAAGGGAAGATAGTTTGTAAGAAAACTAATCGGAAAACCCTAAAAAAGAAACCAAAGCATGTTGTAAAGGTATCTTAAGTGTTTAACAGAATATCATAGAGAGTAAATCTTGTTATATGCTCCAATTTACTTCGTCTATCCTATTCACATTTATCTGATATCTAAGATTATATTTTACTATAGTGTGTAATGTTACGTTTCTATTTCATAAATAAAACAGCTTAATCGTTCGAAAACTTAAATATCAGTTCAGTTATCAAAGTAAACTGACGTCATTTCATTGATGTAAAGTATTAACTTGAAATGTCATCGCAGTTTAGATGAAAAGAGTATTCGCTTCGCTATCGGAAAATATATTCGCAAGATAATAATTCAATGAAAAAAAGAGTAAAAAATAGTACTATTATTTTACGTAACGTTAACTCTTCGTGATATAAAAATTACAAATTCCCCTATTTGCGAAGTATTCTATGGCTATATTTGTGGTGTTTATTTCATTTTACGAAGTAGAGAGTAAGTGAAAGATTTAAATGACAAGAATTAATGGGTTTCTATCAATGACTATTCATAATTTCATCAAAACTTTCGTTCGAATCTGAACGAAGAGTTTCAGGACAGTTCAGTCATGAGTATAAGGAAAACGATAAGAAGAAAACCATATTTCTGAATTACACGTCAGTAACCTATCCAGAGGTCAAACAAATTGATCAGAGTTGTCATTACGGACCAAGGGATTCCAAATTAGTCATCTAAACATAAAGCACGCATCGAGAGCTCTGAAGGGCCTGAGTCTGGGATTGTGGCTGCTCCCTCCTAAATATCGACAGATCTAAACAAAGGAAATTTTTGGTGCATCTCTTTTTTCAGCGATGAGTTGTAACCGCCGAGCAACCTGAATAGAATAATATATCGCTGACTTAGAAGTACAGTTGTAAAACTTCATTTTGTCTAGACCAAATATGTACTATATTCCCATCCATTAAATTAATTTTCAATTCAAAAATGCCTCTAGGATACAAAAACCATTGATATGAAATAGAAGTGGTCTCCAGTTTGTCAAGCAAAGAGATTAGGAGAAATAGGTTATGAGCACCATCTAGTTTGAAAATGGTTTGGAAAGTGAAACCCCAATATATATATTCCAAAAACTACTTTTAGAGTGTGTTTTTCGGTTTTTCATAAGAAACCAGTCGGAAATATTCATCTCATCACATGCATTTTCAATAGCATCAATGATAATTTTCTTCTCTAATAAATAAACATTACCATAAGTAATACCATTATCTTAGTAAAACGTGAATTTCAACTAATACAGAAATTCTTTTGAATTGTATTTGGTAATTGATGGAGTACAGTTATATACCTCCTCAGGTTTATTAAAAATTAATTTGTGGTTCATTTATGCTTCATGCCTCTATGTAAATGAGGTCTATTGGGAATTCGGTCGTAATCTTATGAACGAAAAATGCGATAATAGGTTATAAATTACGATAACAGATAACAATCCGTTATTTAAATGTGTTTTACTGAGTATCTAATTAATACTGTCCCAATGATAATCAAACTGAGCCGCTGAAATTATTTATCATCTGACTTTATAGAACATAGAAGCCAAGAACCATTAAAAGCACATGACATCGTGAATAGGATACAATTTGTTATAGGTTATTACCGTATACATTTTGTGGTCGTAATAAGTTTGTTTAATTTCCTCAGCAACTAGAGTGTACAATATGAGTACTTAAATAGTTTAGGAAAGCAAATAATTATTAACCATTTCTTCTCTTTACATAAGCTTCTAATAAGATCAGAAATTTCAAACCCTTTTTTTAGCCAACATAACTCATAAAAATGAGTTGTTTTGGATTTCAAATATTTTAGCTTTTATTATGCATCTAGGAGAAAAAGCGATAGCCTATTTTCATAGAAAGGAATTATATGAACTATTTAAGGTATGTTTTATTTGTTATTCATCAGAATCACTGTCTATTGGCACCGGATGATTTATAAAGTTAATTAATATTTCACATTCAATACATACCTGTTTTTATGGAATATATAAGTATATAGCATATCTAGTAAGATTACGCTGTAAAATTCCACGTAGTCAAATAATTCATTTGAAACCGTATTTCTCTTTTGTGTAGTTAGTTACCGCATGGTGTTTAGTCATATCTATTCGTTTACATACTATATTAAAGGGGAAATAAAACTGCCTAAACATTAATCACCTCTGTTATTTATATGCAATTAAATAGATAATAAATGAGGTTAGTTTTCCTCACCTATGTAATGGAATGAAAGAAAATGAATAATAATGAACCGAAAGTGAATAAATATATTTATCTGTTTATCCATTCTTACCATAAATGAAATGTTCCTTAGGGGTTTATACACTATTGGCTTTTAGATCATAACCTGAAAGTAATATTTAGTTTTCTTTTCAAATACAAAAGAATTGAGTAGAAACCACGGTTAAACAAGGTTGATTATGAAGCCCTTTCTCTTTTCTCACGTTATTCATCAAATAATGTAAGAAAATACCACAGAAAAAAAAAACAGTTTGCACTAATTTTGGATTCTATCAAGGGTGGCAATTAAGGAAAGTTAGACCGTTAAATTACACATTCCAGAAAGTTCCATTTCAAGTTATGCAAACGAGATGATGAAAACTAGAAAATAATTTTTTTCATCTTACAGTTACAAAGACAGGCCATTGGCTTATACAACATCCACGCAAGGATAGCACCTCATTTACGTTAAGGCCAGTAAGTTTGTAAATTCCACTTAGAACGTAAATGTTTCATATAATTCCATTTGTATACCGCTCACATTACATCATAACTTACAAGTTCACAAGGTAAGTATAGAAGAACATTTGAACAGATGGTGAATTTCTATCTACGATATTATTCAGTATCTCCATATTATGATGAATGCGACTAATTCATTTATTTCAACATGCTCAGATTTTTTCACTCCTTTTTGGTTTTTTTGGCAAAAACTCTTTGAAATACCTCGTGCTGAGAATTCTATATTGTACTAAAATATAATATTGAATAAAGCCATGAATGATAATAATAATAATAATAATCTGAGAATATTCACTTAACACGGTAACTTATTTTTAGTTCAGAACTTATTTTGTCCAACTTCTTAACCTTCAGTTTATTCCCTCTCAATTTCTCTGAGGTGTGGTTTGGCAAATAGTAGTTATCTGAGAAAGTGTCTGTATACAAAAACAAAGCCAAATAATTTTTACGAACGAAATCCTTCCGAACCAGTTGTAAATTGTATTCAAGAGCATCATCATAGGTGGACTTTATTTTAATCAAACTAAATGGGATACTTATCAATCTGGAACTTGTATCATGATGGGATTAAACTAGTGGCGTTGAACTGCTAATAACGTTCCAGTTTTACCTTAATAGTCGACTGTTATGTTTAATTATCGTCTATTCAATATGCATATCCTCATAATTTACTCTTATGGTTGCTAAATTATTACTTCCAATATAAATCAACCTGAGCTAAACATATTACTTAATTAATTGATAGCCACTAAAGCTAGCTCACGTGTACACTGACTGACTACAGATTACTAACCAAAGTCACATTTTTCTGTTAGTCATTGAATTTTATCGACCAAATTGCAATATGGCTACTGGTTCAAGGGATTCGATGTCACTTTGTTTATGTTTCGATGTCGGTTATTAAACAGTTTTCAAACAAAACAAAATATCTCATCCCTACAGAAAGTCAGTGACAGCCAGAATGGCTCGGTGGTATCGTATTTGATTGTGGTATTGAATGCCACTCTCATGAGAAGTACTAGCTCATTCAGAATGGTAGATAAGTCAAATTAACCAATTCCAACCAGCAGGACGCTTGTGTTCGATACTCTAAAGTATAAGTGCAAGAAATGAATATTGATAACAGGACAATATTACTGAATACATGTTTCGTCTAAAATTTTAACGTTTTAGTGTAAAATCATGTAGTTGTAATCTACACAAGATAGATATCATTCTCTTTATTTAATAAAAGGTATTGAACGACTAACATTGCTGATGTGATTTTCTTTAGTTGTTTTGTCAATCACTACGTAATCTTTAAATGATACCATCAATTTGCAGAAAAGATATTAACTACCTTTATCCCTAAGTACACTGAATGAAAATAGCAGTTTACTTTGTCTGAATGTTATATATATATCCTTTAGATTTACGATTATAACTTGACTTATTTTGTATTCTGTGCACATAAAAATTTTTTTCAACCTTGCCCTTCCCATGATCGTTCAGTGAGACATTAGTATTTAAAGTATCTTTGGATATTCATGGTTATGACTGTTTACTGCATTTGTATTTAGTATAGAATACCCTGTAAGCAAATACACGTATATTTCTCAATACACACACACACAACTACATAGTTAACATGAACAAAACGTTTAAGTTGATTACAAATACATTAACATACTAAATGACACAGCTCATAATGTCTTTCCTTATTTTTACAACTGTTCCTTTTTAACAAAATGTTTATATTCTAAAAAGTTTTATTGCTTTGAAAAAAAATTCTCATTATCTCCCTGATGATTTGTTTGTTAGTCAGTTGGCTGGCTAGGTTTTACAGATATACACCTGATCCAAAAAGACAGTATTCATTAAAATTTCAGATACACTTACCCGTATTAAGAGAGACAGAATGAAAGAGGAATACCAGTTAAATAAATAGTTCTCCAACCCAGTTTAAAAAACCTGGAAAAACGTTTATCTTTTTTTCTCTGTAATAGAAAACTAACACTGTGGAAAAGAGTAAATGTGCATAAACCCTATTAGTCAACCTCGTACCATACAGCCTTTTCATTACTGTATATTTCTACACCATGCTCTAGTTAAAAACAATTTATGCTTTCAGGAAAATATCTTGTCAACTATTTAATTATTTTTATGGTATGATGGATATTTTATTTGTTAGTGCCTTCTTTTTATACTCTTGTTTTACCCACTGTTTAGTTGAATTCCATGGCAGGAGAAAGCAAATCGATAAGATCAGCTTTCTACTTTATTTTGTATTCTCTACTTCACTAGCTACTAAAAATAGATTAATATGTTTAATATAAAAATATCCAACAGTAGATTGGCTCTTTTTCACATCAAACACATCAGCGCATCGACTATAGAATCAGCTTGGTTCACCAGTATTTCTTGGATCAGTTGGTTTGTAAACTATAGTAGTAATAATGTATCATCCACTAATCAATCTGTAGAATTCTTTTTTTGAAAAAACACTGAAACACGAAGTCTGCAAGATTAGAAAAGTTATGGTATACATTTCTTACATTTTGCTTCTTAACACTGAATTCTTTTTTAATTAAAGTGAAAACAAAGTTTATCAATACTAACCATAGTACTAGTTATAAGTGATTTCATATAGTTCAAATGATCCGGACACTTCCAGCATGTAAATGGTAATTTTTAAAATCAATAGAACAAAAATCTAGAAGTTGAACGCCTTCAGTTCATACAGTAACGATGAAATAAGGCTAATTAATTAGGATTTATTTAATCTGAAAAGGGTTTACATCACTGACTGATATTAACTGCAAAATCATTGAAAACTACAGAGGAATGAGTAGTTATCTAGTCCTGTTGTGAAACCATTTAGAAGTCTTCACCCACGATCCCACAATAAATCACGCTCATAACGAAATAGTTCACAATGAATATATTTATGATTTTTTATTATACACAATTTCAGCTGATAAAAGCTTAAATTAAAATCATACTTTATGAATTTTCTGAATTCACCAGTTCTCCATAAATTTTAAATTAGCGCTCTACTTAATTTAAACTTTTAAATTACTCTAAGCACTTAAAACTTCGGACACTTAGCAGTTTATTTTTGGACACACAGTAAAGTGGATCAGTTACTTTATTAATCATAGTATTCTTTTATTTCGATAGCTCCCTTGTTTCCGTAGGCCAGCTTAAAAGATTAATTCAGTAGTTGGATTCATGTGTCGATTAAAGCTAGACCACCATGGGAAACCTGTAAGCACTAGACGGCTGTTTCGTCCTATTGTGAGGCTCCCCAGCAGTACACATCCACGATACCGCTCGCGAGATTCAAACCCAGGACCTAAGGTCTCGCGCGTGAGCGCTTAACCTCTAGACTATTGAGCTCGCCCCCAACAGTGTTAATGTCTAACTTTAACCAATCCACGAAATTGCGCCACCGTTCACCATTGTTTTCAGTGAGTTACTATTTCACAACAGACCCGGTTGAACTCCACTGTTCACCGCTCCTTACTAGAACTCCAGGAAATATCTCTTGAAGCCAGTCACTAGTGAGGACATGACATTTATTATCAGAAGGGGGTTTTGTGGAGAGAGAGATTAATTTCAGTAAGTGAGTATTGGGTTTTGGTGGTTATGATTTTAGCTTTTACCTACACGAAAGCTAGATACAAACAAAAAATCATAAGATGAGTGTAATCTAATTGGTGAATATGTCATTCTTAAAGCAATAAGTGATACAGTGACAGAAACTGTACAAGCGAAAGAAAGAGTTTGAATTTCTAAAGGATTAAAATGATCATCACAACTACCAGTTAACTATTTTGGTTCACAAAACTTAACAATAAATATTACTACTAGTTTTTTCGTGGTAATATCCACCACAAATTTTAAGTGGTTAGAAACTCACTAGAAACATCAAGGAACTGATCAGCTGGTTCGTTGTGATATCTGACTCCTTGAGAGCTTATACTCACGGACTCGAGTGCGATCAAGCATAAGAATCTTAAGGTTCCATACAGAATACGGTATCTTGGAACTAGTGACTTGAGATTGAATGGTTCCTATATTTAAGTGTGGCTATCTAAAAGCTTCCACAGATCACCCAACGTACTTATTAGCATCGTTCACCACTTTTCATTAAACAAAACATCTTTCAGTCTTCTGAAATCTCTAAAGATACAATTAACGATTAAAAATACTTGAACGTAGTTCGATTTCTGAAACAACTTAGTCTACCGTTTATTTGATTATGACACAATACGGATTAAAAGATATGAGACTCGAGATCCAAATGCTTTCAGCTCTCCCAGGCAGACATCATTACTAAACATTCAGAAACACATCTTTTAGTAACTGTTACCAACCTTGTTAGTATTACAAGTTGAATTTGAGTTAGCCAAGATCAGAGACCAACGTAGTCCGATATTTTAAATCACCATCTCAGTAAAAATAATGCATTAATACATTTTTGATATTAGAACTTATACTACTATTACCATTACTATAATAATAGATCAAGACCTGATCTAACAAAAATTTAACCTCAGATATTTCACATGAAAAAGAAAACAATGGTTTGCATTATTCATAAACATGTAAATCTTTTTATCAGCACATTATATTATTGTTCTGAATTTTTTGGAGTAACCTCACCTAATGCATATTTGTTCACTTCACTACACCTTCTTACATTGGTGTCCATTGTAATGCGTAAAATGGGTCATTGTTGCTTCATTTTCCTCATTTAAATGGTACATTAAATAGCAGTTAGAGTATATATTATAGTTATGGATATCCCAACATTATTTAATTAATTGTTTATTCGTTACATAAAACAATGCATATATTATGTCTCTAAACAATGCACCATGCCATACTAAATGACGAATTTAGTGATAATACATAAGAAATGAGATCACGGAATAATAGCTACATGAATAGGAGCATGAAGCAGATACAGATCAGGTTAAAGCATTACCAAAAAAGGCTATGTTTCCGTCAAAAGTACGTTTATGGACGATGACACTACTTTTAATGTGATGAGTAGTCCTATCTATTGTCAAAGGTTTCATCCACATTAGACATTTTAACGAAAAGCTCAGTCACTTAATCCCTACCCCTATATTAAACATAAAGTTTAAAAACCCTTGATCTTTAAATAATACCGTCACTTTCTTTCCATACTTCTCTAGGCTCTTGATATGGCGAGAAATAGCTTTATGAATCAGAATACGAATGACATACGAAATCGATCTTTTTACAGTTGTATGTAACCTGTACTCACATTTTAAGGAGGATTGTGGATGTTTAATTGCATGATATGGTAAATATGTGTTCCCTCAGTAATTTGTTGAATTATCATTGTTAAATACAACTCAGTTTAATTTATACAAATCTGACTGTTAATCTAACTGTAAATAAATCATCTTAAAAAAGGTGTATTCACAAATTCTTTCGACTTATTTTAGGAGTTAAATAAATCCTTATCACCAGTCTTCGATTTCGCCCTGCTCAGGAAATGGTCACTTTAATGTTCTTCTAGATGTCATTTTCGTCTAAATAACTTTGTTTTTTTTAAACTCAGTTGATAACCGATCCACAGAGTATAGTATATAGAACATAATATATGATGTGTGAAAATTTAGTGGTCAAACAAAAATCTTTTGTTCATATGAATCACTAACTATCTGAGCATTGTGAATATTTAGTTGAATTCCCAACTCTTTTGATGAACATTTTACTCGAAACTAGGACAAATCAAACACTAAATTGTCACCAGTTTATAATTGAATAAGTAATAAACATAGTTAATAATTTACACTATCAAATTCTTACGAAGACTATTAACCAATTTAAAGGGTTACTTTATTATTAGTATGGAGAAATAATTCATCAGAAGTCTATCGTCGTTGACAAAAATTATAAAGCTTACTCAATGTATAACAATGACTTTCTTCTGAATTTAACCGATTTATTTTTGGTGCCACTAAAGGATTTAATTATTGGATGCTTAAACTTGTCGCCCTAGATCCTCATACGTCCATGAAGTCCACATTTTGTTGTTAGATCCAAAAACCATCAGTGGATAGTGATGACAATGATCTTTATTCTGTTTACCATCTGTACTGGGATTTCTTACTAAATCAAACTTGATGTCATCTGAATATTTAAGCATATTTCTTCAACTTCATTTTTTCGTATAGCTAAGCATAAAAAATATTATATTTTTCCAACTTGGGCATTTATAGACAATTGATTAACCACAGATTCAATAATTAAAATACTTCCAAAAAATTAGTCATATTTTTAGAAGTTGTCACTTGGTCAATGAATTGTACAAGATGGAATAGTTGAAGCCAGCCGTTAGTTACCTCTAGATTAGCTTTTTATACTTCGGAGGACTCTCTAATATATTCTATTTCCTATACTAAGGAAACAGATACTTTACGGAATACTGGAACCTGTGTCACCTGTGAAGGTTCTTGTCCCGTATATCTCGATGGTCATTTCCGTGACTTGGATTGTTTTAGCGAAAAATGGAATTCGGTATATCAAAACACAGGAAACCCAGGAATATCTTGGTATATTTTGCTTTATATAAGATCAACAACAATGACACACAATTGGTTGTACAGAAAAGTGTTTTAAATCTATAGAATTCTTTCTTTTATTTGCATTTTGTAACAAAACCTTTACCAGAGTGAATTTTCCTTCAGCACAAGGTTTACAACAAGATTTTGGGTATCGTTCTGTTAGGATCCAATAAGTAATTGAGTCTTCGGATGTTTAGACTCACTGTAGCAATAACCATTTTCGTCTCACTATGAATATATGACGATGGATTTCATGTTAAGTATTTGTGAACCATAGAAATATCTCTAGTTACTGAACAAACTCTTCATTCCTAACAAATATCTCTCAGCAACATGCACTGACATTATCTTCACAGTGTTGAATAAGTATCAGAATATGGAAATGTACTGTAACTTTTGTGCTACACGGCGGTCTTCAAACAATTAATTTAAATATATCAGTATAAAATCGGTTACTCTCATTATAGAACGTTTGATTTGTCCCATGATCTGTCATTTATTATTTCAATATTAGGTAGCACATTGTATATAAACTTTGAAAGTGAAACCAAGTAGAAATACTAAAATATCAGATCCATATGTAGAATAGAATTTCATTCTGTCAATTTCTGAACATAAGTCTTACTCTTTTTATGATTTATTTATAAATTGGACCTGTCTGTCTAACAGAGTATTTTTATACACAAAGAAATGGATCGTACGCCTTTAATTAAATCCATCTTTTTTAAAATATTATTGAAAATCCAGTGTTTTATGTGAATTACAATACTTAAAAACAAACTTAATGTATCCCTCTATCATTATTTTACTCATATACAAACCCTGTAATCAGATATATTGACTTAGTTTGAGTGCATGATCATTTAGATGACTAGGAATTTAAAAATTTTCCGGTAGATTTACGAAGATAAATATAATGTTACATTGGTCGAAATCGTCTCATGTCACCTATATTTCTTGTTTCCTTTCACACACACACACTTTATCTACTCTATCTTATACGCGGATTAATATAAATTTAATAAAATTCAGACTACATTAAGAATTGTTAACGCAAAATAAAATTTAAGTCTACTCAATGGCATTTTCAAAACATTCACGTACTCTTTAGCTAGAAGGGGATTGTGGCGATCATTTTCATTATGATCTTATATTGACTAGATGACCAATGGGAGATAATGCTATGTTCTCCTTAATTTTGATGAAATTGTCTGGTGATACAATTTGTTGATGAAGGTCTACAAATTTCATGAACAAATGTTTAAAAATCGAGATCATACATTCATACATCGTTTTATTTCCTGAATTCTAAACAGGTAACTTTAAATAATGTGACTTCAATTTCGGGAACTAAGAATCTTGGAACATTTCTTTCGTATTTCGTATCTATCATGCACTTCTGTATTTAGTCTCATACATCATCCCTTTATGATTAAATTTACTCATTTTTATATAACGAGAAAAGAGGAACTTAATTTACTTAGGCCCTAAAAGTAAAGCCTTTAATAATTACATAGAATAAACAGACATTTCTGAGTAACGTAGGTTTCATAATTTAATGAAGGTTTAGTGAAGGTGTATCTGTAACCTCAGGACATCTTTTCAAAAAATTTGTAAGCTTAATTATACTCGACCAAACACTCAAATCCATTAAAATTAAGTTTACGAAGATTATTTTTTTTAATTTCCCAATATCCAAAAAGTAACTTTTTAAGAAAATGAAAATAAGTTGAAGTCTCTGTTGAATAACACGTATACAGTCTTTATTGCATTGACAAATAATTTTCTTTTCAATCATGGGCATTGTATCAAAATCGATATATCTATGAAGCGGTCACCCTTTTTGAGCTGTTTTAAGTTCATAAACCAAGTACAATATCTTCCAACTATAACTCGATTCTAATATCTCCTTTGACGAAAATGAATCAGTAACTTAAACAAAAGTCCCGGTTAAAGATTCAAAATTATTTTGGATAAAAAATAAATAACAAGATTTGAAAATGTAAATGAATTTCATCAGTTGTATTCAGTCTACATTTTCTAATGAACAACAGGGTTAAAAGATACAACATTCATATAAATACTTCAGCTTACAATTGAATGGCAAAACCTGACAGTAATTGAGAACACTAAACCACTCCAAATTGTGGTTGAAATTAGAAAGTAAAAGTGTGGAATGATAAATATTAATACTAATGATGAAAAAAATGATTACATAATCCAAAGACAGTTAGGATAAAGTGAAATGACTGGTTGAAATTTAATTAATTGATAAAATAATTTAGATAATATTAAAAGCAAAACTCTGTCTAAATAGTTAGTGTTGCAGGTACAAAAAGTGGTTAATCAAGCTTTCCTTCTGTGTGCATAAGTCAAGTTGGAATAACAAGTTCCTCTCCGAAGGAAAAAACGATTTGTGTTTGCTTATTTATAATTCTGATGATCATAGAGATATCAATTTTTTATTGACTGAAGGTTTCACTTGTAATGACTTTAGTTTCTTCCAAACGTAAGTTCAGGAAAATATTTTGATATTTTTGTAAAGCTCTTCTATCAGTTTTTCGTACAGATTCTCCTGTGACGTGAGAATTCCTATGTACTATCGGAGGTAACCTCATGAGAATGATTATTTCCTCTGATTGTCTTGATAAAGATTTGTTGAAAAAAAAACAGAATATTAACTAATTTTGTTCCCATTTCCGTAATGAATTTCCTGGGGTGTGTATTTTCCGTAAGACTTTTAATATTTATTTATTTATTTAAACACAGAAATATCGGTACAAGGGGGCACCAAATATACGTGCCCCACACTTCGTCATTCGATTTGGATGAAAGCTGGAAAACTGGCCGGGAGCCCAAACCGAAGCGGATGGTTTTCTTGAGGGCCACACCGCGGGCTTTCGACCCAGAGGTCCGCTTCACATGGTAGTGGAGCAACGTTGAGAGATGCAGTTTCATGGTAACCGGTGACCAACAATGGGTTCATGCACCATTTATTCCCTGAAGATCCTGGAGACCATGTGCACCATTGGTTTGGAATCAGGGTTTTCCAAATCTACCAACCGGGTTAAAGTTCTGAACATTCACTTCTCATCCCCTCAATTTCTTAAACAACTCCTCCTCCACGAGAAGGCAGCCAGTAGGACTTCCTTGACAGTGGCTGTATACGCGAGGGCATTTCAAGAGAGGGGGGCGGACTCTCCCCACCACCACCCGTATCAGGATATTCGGGGGCCCTTGATAAGGATTGCAAATTCCCCTTTTATTTTGTCACCCAAGATTAGTGTTTTGCTCTACTAAAAAGTTCTAACTAGTTTGTTGTTAAGTTAAGTTTGATCAACCCTCCCCCCATTTCTTCTTTTTATACAGAAATCTATATAACGGAATAGTCTCTCGTATTCATATCCCATTGTAAACTTGCTGTTCAAATGAGTTTGGTTGGACTGTCCAAGCAACACGGAAGCATACTTTACCATTTTTCTTATTCGGGGTTAATAGCAAAGTTCCCCGTTTGGAAATGTCCTGTTAGTAAACCTACAACTAATGTTTAGGGTTTTGTGCAGGTGAAGGTTAATAATTTTTGTACAAACTCAATTTTTATAGCGAAAATATACTAAGCTCAACTAATTTATAAATGAGAGAATTATTTTGGATTGATAGCACATTATGACCATATTTTATTCTACGAATATGTTTATGAGTAAGAGATTTGAAGCAAACAATATTATTCCTCAAGCAAATTAAAAAATATCTCTGAAGCAGTCAGTTGCTGTTTCTCTTCTGAAAGGTTCTAATATTTCCGTTTTTTGTAATGCAAAAATATGTTGTGAGATTTCTATACATTTTAAGTAAATGTCTCATTTATAGACTATATAGTAATTGTACATAAGAAGTAAATTTGATTTGATTATGCTACTGATGTTTTTCCCAAAACATAGTTCAGATCTTTATCAACTACAATTCTGATAGTCGAGGCAGTATCCCTTTTAAATTGTTCACTTACGAATCTCTAAATTCGGTAATATTTAGTCCTTATGGTCATTTTAACTCATAATACCTCGACCTCTGTGTGATTTGTTCATTCCATTATCTTGCCAAGTGTTGTTTAGCTGGAAACTCTTGTGATCAGCGTGACAAAAATTGATTAATATATTTCGTTATTCTTATTAATAAAAAATTCACTTTATTAACTCTGCAGCACAAATGACATCTGACACAATCATAGGATGTTCTTTTCGTAAAGGTACTTGGTAATGTAACAAATGAATTAAATTAGTAGTTGCATTCAATATTATAACTGATCTTTAGATACACTCCACTAAAGTTCACTTTTTCTATCCACCATCGAAAAAAGACTCGATTGAAACTGAAACACGGATATTATTTTTTATCACTGGGTCTAACCGATAAAAGTACAAAACAAATAATCCATAAGACACTTGTTGAAATCCTCATATTCAGTTACATGACCTGATTGATTAAGGGATGATACGTAAAGATGGAAAACATGACTCATACTACAAATGAAAAACAAAACAATCTTGAACTTGTAAACACATGTTGAAGTTATAATGGATGTCAAACGGAAAATAATACATTCTATCAATAAAACATGAATATTTACTGTTTACTAGTTGTGTATCACATATATAACTTATTTTAAAACTAAAAGAGGACTTTGATTTACAAGAAACTGTAATTAGTTTTCACATGTGTTGAATTGTCGGACTTCGGTTAACTTCAGTCTTCGTAATTGATATTTTTAGTCACTGATTTTATTTACTTGATCACTCTGAATAGGCTTCATGGAAAACTTGTGTAAGTTAATAAAAAAAAACCCAGAACATTGCAGCTAAATTAACCTACACTAGTGAAATTCTCAATGTACATCATGATAGTGTTTTACTTTTTATGAAGTGAACATGGAAAAACGTAAAGTTATGGATGAAATAAAATTTCTCTTCTTAAGTTTATAAATATACAACATTCCTTATATTATTTGCGTAATATTTTAGCTCATATTTAACTTTTACATTTTAGGCTTTAATCAATGAAATATTTTATTTATTAGAAACATAACTGAAAGGTAAACGTGAACCCATTCAAAATAGATTAATTTATAAGCTGAATAATATAGGTCTGAGTATAGAGTAAAGCATTTTGGAGACTGTATATGTGAAATTAAACAATTGTTCATAGGGTAAATTATAGATTGTTTTCTCCGAAATCCACCCATTTCGTACCCAGACTGATTAAAATGATATATATATATATATATATATATATATATATAGTCTAAAAAGATCAAAAGCAATCCGCTTTTTCTAAGCTTTTGATGTATTATCATAACAGTCATTTTCGTAGGAAATTCTGTTTTTTTCTGACTCCACATATTTCTATATACACATGTGTAAAACGATAAATACAATTTGCCTTGGACATTGATAAAATTTTGTATCTACATATATGTATATAAATATACGTACAACGCAAGTATAAATGAAGAATATCTGGATATGAGGGAAAAATAAAAATATTAAACAAGTAAAACATAACCATAAAATTTAGAAAATTATCATAAATAATCCAAAATGTGTGCATAGAAGGCTATGAAGGTTATGAAAGGTGCAGTAGGTTGCGTCTGTCTACTTGTGTATGAATGATGATAATTTAAACAGAAACTGGAGCCGTAACAGGTATTAAATGTTAATTAGTATACAATCACAAAGGTTTGAAACAAACTACCCTGCATTGTTGACATGCAGTAAATTGGTTGATTTCTTGTTGTTTTTTTTTTCAGATTTTACCATTCTAGACTGTCAATATGAACAATATTTTAGTCAAGAAATGAAAATACATTTAAAATATATCATATATAATAAGTAGTTTAGATTGACCATAGGGAAGGGAATCATGAGTTTCTGAATTAACACGTATATAATCAGAAAAATTAATAAACAGCACTGAATCTTACAGTAAACGTTAATTGCTCCTAAAAAACCATTGCGTTTTGGAAAATGACCTGAATCTCAATGTTACAGAAATTAGTGAAAATCGAGATTTAGAAATCATGTGAATACTTTCTAAATATTTGTCTCTTTCTAATAACTCTCATTAACTCGTCCTGAAGACCTTCTAGGATTACCACTTGTTCCAAGCCCGGATAAAGGAGGAAGGTTTAGCATGGAGCTATTAACCTCATCTCGTAGAGAAGAACATTGCCGAGGAAACGTTAACCAGAAAAAGTTATTTAAACTACTTTAAATCTCCTCTCAGACTTAAAGGATCTTCATTTAGAAGAGTTATGATGCCTCATGGTGAAAGCTGATATTCTTCAAGAGTCATGAGTCCGATGCCTCTTCTGCAAACCAGAGCAACAAATAACAATAACCCTCATCGTAAGTGCTTATGAAATTAAAGAAGAGAAGTCTAAAACAATTATATTTGAAAAGTAATGAAATCTGTCATGTTGGTGGTTCTAATTTTAAACCATACGATGACTATTATATGGGCGATTTCGATTAACCGGATATTTGTTGAAAGTCGGCCTATGAATAAGGCGAAAGATAAAAATGTTCAGCTATTACAGCTGCTAACCTATTATAACTGGTTCGTTTGTTCGTATAACGGCATAATAAATAATCTCGAAAACAACATTTCAAACTTCCTTTTTATATCCCATGTTGTCACCATGAGTGTATCCGTTGCCTCGGTGGCTTGATTTAGTCACATGTAGTAAGAAGCACTTTCGCCTCCGAATCAGTCAGAAACCTAAAACATAATTGTGTATGATGACTCTATCATGAACTAACACACTAATATCCCACACAAAGACAAGATATATTATGATGCTAACAAAAAAATATTAAACAGTATTCTAGTATCTCTTTGTACTTTTTATCTTCACCTTTTTCCTATCCATTTCACTTTTGCTTATTAATTATACTACTTATTAACGTTCAGCAACTGATATGATTGTCAATCATTTATGAACATACAGAGTATGATGTCACAATGTCGTTTTGTGGTATTTCTAGATATTTACATGAATCTGTGATATTTATTCTATTTATTGTTACAATTGCATTTTTCTAGCACTCTTAACATTTATTTTTATTTCCTGTGTTTTCACTAAACATTTTTTATTTGTGACAGTTTCTATCATTCATATTCTTAATTCTCGCTTCAATCGCTGACTGCCATCCTGATGTTAACGCAACTACTGGGTGTTACATAGCTTATCGTATATATTTATGGACAGTTGTTATACGTCTGTTGTGAAAAGCATTTTGTGTGTTACTATGCATTAGCACGGTAAACACATTGAATATCTCACGCATTGAGATTTATAAAGTATATTCTTTATGTTATCATTAACGATAGCAATGTACTGCAGACAAAACTAATATTGTGGTTTCAGAATTCTACAATTCACTCAGTCATTTAGTATGAAGTCTCTAGTTGGTTTAACAGTCTCTTAAAGTTAAATGCTTACTTTGTAACGAGATATGCGCGAAGGATGAACAGATTTTAGTACGACACTGTCCATATCATACTTCGAGGAACATTGTTGTTTGAAATACTGGTATTTTCAACTTTTAAAATCCAAAAAATAATAAATTCATATTTACCAAGTTCTCACGGGAAGACGCTTTTCTCAAAGGGGTTTCAACAATAGCATAACCAGCTTATTTCATTCGAAGATGTATATTTCAGTTACTTGGGAAAATTCCCTGTTTATTGATAAATTAGCTCTAATCGATTGGGCACAAAAGAAAAGATCATCAAACTGTTGCATCTATATAATCTGATTTGCAAATAAGAATGAAGCATAAATTTTGTATTTATAATTGGGCAAAAATACATGAAGAGCATACTTGAATAAGCAGTTCACATCCCTTATGACCAGTTTCTTTTCAAATCCATTTACGACGAAATACAAACACTTGGCTGTCACAACAACTTAATGCTTTACAAGGAACCAAGTGAGTCTATCCCAATTTTCGTTGTTAATTCTGACATTGATGAGTACATTCTAGATCATATAGAGTCCACATCCAATACACAGTCAGACACATGACAAGCCTAAGGAGAAGTACAATGGATTATAGAAATTTGAATTTTCATTTCAACTGTGGTGGCTGTGGTATCTGTACGAACTAATGATTCCTTTGTACTTGATTGCGAGCTTACTACGAATTCCAAATATAATACGTTCATATGTGCTCATCTAGTTCTATTTGCAGTAAATTGCACAATTTCGGGGATCCCTATTTAGTATAATTATTCGAATACTTCTAATCATCACAAAAACACATTGAGTTTTCCATTTAGGTTTATACTGAACAGAGATCTAGAGTTTGCTGATGCTTTTGTAGGGTCATTTGAGAAACATTGAATTATGGGCAAATCATTCAATAAATCATTCAATCCCTGACATATTTAACTCATCACTAAACGTCGAAAATGAGGAAGGCCAAAGTCATAAGTACTTAATGCGTATAGATTAACTAACTCCTTGGAATAAGTGCATTCAGCAGTCTGTCTACCTCATGTACATTGCACGATTACTTAAACTGCCTACCTCTCATGAAGCATAGTCTGCAGACCAGCGATCCTCAAATATCATTGTTCTGGGTTCTCCCTTTCGATCAGTATTAAGTACTGTTGGTTGCCTCACTGTCTGTTACCTGTCCTAGTCCCATGTATTTTACGGTTTACCGTTTTCCTTTTGCCTTAATGATTCCATATCGTGAGTCGTACTGTGATGCTACTTGGTGCTTTCCTCATACTACGTTCTACCTACCCTTACTGTCTATTCTATTTTCCTCCCCAGGTAGCAACTGATGTGATCTTTGCCAAAGTAGATTATTGATGGAGGTCTCTGATCAACGGATCTCAAGCATCTTGCGTGAACAGTTATTTATAAATACCTGTACTTTTTGGTAACGTTGGTGTTAGTTCTCCACTTTTTCACGTTAGTGTTGAGAATTCCGACTTTGGTATTAGGTAACAGCTCTGTCGAGTTCTAGATATTCTTCACTTGTCAGGATGCTGCCATTAATTTACTAATTAGTACCTTGGCATCTTCACCGAATTCTCCTTTTTTATCACTGATACTGTTTCCGCCTTTTCTAGAGCTTTGCCACGAAATTTTATTTAATTGATGCTCGCCGTACTGTACTTCACTATCATACCTCTTCTTTGTGAATACTGAAGCTTACTGTTGTGGAGGCTGCTGATGCAATGCTTGTTTTCCTGTGCATCCGTTTATATGAATATAATAATACCAGGGTTAATTTATCTGCAAATTCTAAATCATCTATCCATGCCCAACGTACCTACTATATTCTGTGATTTTCCCGAGATGTGAAGACTCTCATAATCCAGTTAACAACCTGAAGGACCGAAATGGCAAGTGCCTAATTAGAATGCATCTGTGAGCTGTTCTCCATGCATTAAAATGTTATTCACTCCCTCGTAAGAGTTCTAAGTGTTAATAGCGATCTTTTCAAGTATTCCACAACGTAGAAGAAGATTCTATAAAGTTTTCCTATCCATACAGCCAAACGCCTACCCATAAAAAAAGGAATTTGTTAGACGTACGCGAATTTGAACTAATCTAACGGTATACTACTAATTTCAGTAAGTTTGGAACTTCTACAAGACACAAGTCATTCAGTCAGTCACAACATAGAAGCTGTTCTTATATACACCGGTTGAAGTTGCCATACCCAACAGACCAAAGCCCCACATAGTAGAGGTTGTAACAGTATCACTTGCAATAGGAATGATTAGGCATCGAAGATATGGCTCGGAAAGAAAATACAAATCAGCAAAATGAAGACAAAAATATTATGAAGACTTTAGAATCTCAGAATTTGGACGAAGACGAAGGATGGACGCATCTGAGCTATTCCAAAATATATTTAGACATGTCATTCGAAGTCTCTAACCAATGATTACGACAACCAGGCCGACCCCAGCCAACACAGTCTGTATCTACTAACATGGGTGAGTTTAATTATCAGTGATTTCATGAACTGACGTTAACTTCTGGTTTGGTCGACCTGAGTTTTCTTCCGACCTACTCCTGCACTAGAAAATGTCACCCATCTAGGTGGGAGGTGATTGGCCATACGTGACATACGTAACAACTACCTTGGTTTAAAAAGATTTACTACCTTATCAATCGATTTACCATTGTGGAGATAGGCCAAATAAACCTATTTTGTTAATAGTTTTTGAAATCTTTTGCATTTATTTTGTTTATTTTCACAATCTGTACATTTATCACTAAACGATTGTACTTGTCGCTTAAGTGTGTGATCTTGAACACTTACCCCCTTCCGTTTTTTGAACTACACATAGCACGACATTTTTAGCTGCTCATAAATAAATACATTCTTACACACACGTGTCTCGTTCTATCATGCTTGTGGATATGATAACCGAACTATTAATTAACTATCATCTATATTTATAGACTGTTGTGGCATTCCCATTGTATTCTACGTTTGGCGAACTTTCTGGAGCCATATCTACCTCGTTGAGATTATTAATTATCTATGATTGTGGAGTTTGGTACCAAACTCAACAGAACATGCAACAGTCAGCTGATTTAAGTAACGTCCCTGAACTTTTATTTATGTTAATAACTTATAAGTTGTTCATTCTGTTTGGAATATGCTTGAATATATCACAAATGACTACAATTCACACAAAATCACTTGTAGACCAAGTTTTCAAATAACAGGCCAACACTTGTTTTATCGAGACAAACAAACGGTGGCACTCTGGAAACAAATTGAATCTTGAAAGTCGCTTAAGGAGTTTTTGACCGAGATACTTAGAAAAACCCTAATTCTCATCATTGGGCGTGATAACTGTTCCATGTAAAAACCATTTAACACCTAGGAAATAATCTCATATGCACTAAGCTTCTAAATTTGTCTCCCATTTCTCTTCACTTATGCGTCCCTTGTGGGCATCGATCATTATCAATAGAAAATGATGATACTTTTTCCAATAGATTGATACCAAAATTTATTCTATCAATCTCTCGTGAAATCAACAGTGTCTATGCAATTGATTGGTCACTGGGTAGTGACCGATGTTATCTGTGTCATTTTCTATTTGGCACAAATATAATTCTATCAGCTACGTTTCAACGCAGCCACTTATCTAATTGACCTGACATCTTGTGCATTATGTTGAAATGTATGCTGGTGACTGAAGGTAGTCATTAGAACCAAATTCCACTCACACACCGAGAAAGTGAACTATTGAAGATCCGAATGCCGAGATTTTACCAACATTTTGCAAAATGTTGAAACACTATTCCCCTTAATGATAAGTTTCATCACAACCCTTCTGTACTTGGGTTTGCAGAGTCAAAATGCACGGCAGTAAACTAAGGTAAGGTAGAAACCAGAATTCCAGGGCTAAAAGTTCTAAGCAAAACATGTATAAAGCTTTGATCTAAAGATACCACAAGTCTTTGGACCTTGACAACACCGTAACCAGTAACACCTATAACCGAAACGTGCCAACCCAGTGAAATCAAAAGGCAGAAGCGAGGAGGTTGGAAGGTATGTTTGATAGATTATCAATATTTCGAGAAGTGACTGATCTAAACTGGTTAGTGATCACAAGAGAAGTTGAGCACGGCGTTCCCACTCGTGATCTGGTACGGAAGCATAACTTAGCGCCTCTAGCTAGGTGAGTCCATTGAAACCAATGTGGTCAGCATCCAATGTGGAAGACCTACAGAGAAATTGATTTTGGGGATTTATCTACCGCTACAGATCGACTAAGTGTGCCGATTATTTGGGGGTGTATTCGAGTTAGGTGAGAATGGAGTGACCTCCCAGCTTATGTCGAAATCATACCCTGCGGTTAATACCTAAAGTAGGTTAACTTTTCGTCGCCTCCAAGTACTATGAGCACTATAATGACCATATAGAACAAACAAAACGTTATTGCAAAAATTTATCGGTAAGAATATGTGCAAAAAGCAGTGCGACAACTTCCGAAAGGGCTGGTCTATGATGTAGGACTGACTGATGCACGCTGGTTGTCTTTGAACTTGATAGGCGTTGGCAGACTTCTCGATATTCATTGTCCCTCCAGAAAGATGACTTGGCAAAGGCCTAGTGACGTTTCGTTGGCCCTATAAATACATCAAAGACCAGTTAAAAGGATGATATTCATAATTATAGTCTAAGCTATACACTTTATTTTTCTCCCGTAACAGATATACTAAAACTTCCTTGCAACTGGTTCCCTTTATGGATTTGACTAAAGCCGAAACAACGAATGAAGGAGAATAGTAGCAATTCGTCATATTTCACGGCTTCTCATCATCTACTTACAACCATATATGCGTTGAAATGTAATACTTAAGCAAGATATAATGTGAAACAACCAACACTGATGACAGAAATAATTAGAATAACAAAGAGTGTTAACAATGCTTATTTATATACTTAGATATGTATTTGTGTAAGAACAGGTGTGAAGTCATTTTGGATGGAGTTCGGAAAACATGGGGGAAGGTGAGGCAGTAATTAAAAGAGGTCCGGAAACAGATAAGAGAGACTGTGTAATAATTATGAAGGTTTTTAAAGGTCTATATATGTGTAATAATTAGGAGTATTTCAATTGTAATACAAACTAGGAATCCCAGAAATGTCGCAATTCAATCAAGAAGTACTAGATGAGCACTAACGAACGTATTGCATTCGAAATTGGAAATCAAGTGGGTAGCAAGTAAAAAGGAACGGTCCATCGTCCGTCACAGCTTAAATTGGAGTCTAAGTGTCTGTCTTCTTCTTAAGTTCATCCTTTGTATTGGATAAAGACTCTGTATTATCCAGAATGTACTCGTTGGTATTAGAATCAACAACCGGAATTGGAACAGACTCACCTGATTCCTGGCATTGTATTCGATCAACATATCTGTTGTGTATACTCAAGTAATTGACATCTAGAATTCGCATCATAAATTTCTCGACATTCTTCGCCATAATGCCCGTGGCTGGTCAAAGATCATTTCCACGATAATATGTAACTTCTGCGGATCCCAAACGCCTCATATTCGGACAAAGAATTCTTCCTTTTAATATCGTAGATGGAGTCTCTTTCGTCACAGAATGTTTAGCATTTCTATATTGAAGCAGAAATGTACCTTCTCCTCTCTTCAGTTCATAAAATGTTCAAGCATCAACAGAATCAACAGCAGTTTTCTATGTCCTGAAGAAATTTTCTGCTTGACCATCAGAACAAGGGTGCCTGGGAGTAGTAAACAGATGTTTGTACCCTATACCATTCAACCAATTAGTGACTGCGCTTACGGCGAAATGAGAGCCATTATCAGTCACTAACACCATGGGAACCCCTTCTCGACTAAACACCTTCTTTAATGCACGGAGTGTGAAGTCAGAATTAGGTGAAGTTGTGAAGAAAAGTTCAGACCACTTAGAAAAAGAAGCAATAACTACGAGTGCATAGTATTTTCCAGGAAATGAACCACAATAGTCTGCATTAGTTTTCTGCCAGGCCTCAGACGATACTGGACATAGAGTCCACTTCGAAGACTGACCCTTTAGCTTATGACATTTATCACAGTTGTTTGCTGTGTGACATATATCTGCATTTACCTCTGGCCACCAACATGTGTGCCTTGCCGTAGACTTCATTTTCTCAACACATAGATGTTCACTATCAAGATCTTCAAGGATGGATTTGCGTAATGAAGGAGGAATAAGAACACGATCATTTAGAAACAAAATACCATCAGGAGTAGTGGATAACTCGTTCCACTTTCAATGATAGACAGGAAATCTACTTTTCAGATTCACATTCAGACATTCCCGTATAGCAGCGAGTAAACACCCAAACTATTTGCGAGTTTCTCTAATGAGATCTGGACGTCTCACCAGTAAAGGTTGCACCAGCAAACAATCTGAAGTATTGGCAGGTCTATCTTGTCGAGAGATGTAGTCAGCATGTTTAACTTCTTTGGTACTCCTGTGCTCAGCCAAATAGTTATAGGCACCCGAAGCAACAATTCATCGTTGAACTATAGCAGCTGAGGAAAGTGCTGAACATTTTTCAGAATGATAAATCAACTTTAAAGCTTCATCATCAGCAACAATGGTAAACTTCTTTCCAAATAAATATTTATAATGTCTCTCAACGGCCCAAAACACAGCTAATGCTTCTTGCTGAGTTTGTGAATAACCTTGCTCTGTAGCAGTAAGTTTGCGTCAAACACGGATAACTGGTCTACCTTTCTGCTCCAAAATTGCATCAATACCCACAGATGATACGTTAGTAATAAGTACGGATTGTACACTGGGTGAGCAAGTTCAAGGAACAGCATCACTTTGAAGAATCTTTAGTATACTTCGTAAGCATAACTCTTGTTCCTAACCCCGTTTGAAAGAATTGGATGTCAAAATATTAAATAAACGGTTGGCACAACAAGAGAAATTAGGTATAAAACGTGGACAGTATTGAAGAGCACCTGCTAGTGTACGTAGTTCTGTAAGATTTTTCAGAGATGGTAAATTTTTCGTTTCACTTCTGGTCTAAAACCATCACCATCAATTAGGTATCCAAGACATTCGGAACTAGATGCACAAAATGAACACTTATTTGCATTCACTGCAATATTCTTATCAATTAAAAGACGCAATAAAGCAATAAGTCTCTGGTCATAAACTACTTTATCAATACCATGAACGATGAGATCATCTTGATACACTTCAACACCTTCAAGATCACTGACCACCTTATTCATAACTTTCTGAAATATGGCTGGGGAACAACTAAAACCAATTGGAAGGAAGTTGTATTTGAACACACCAAAAGGAGTATTGATTGTTGTCAAAATAGATGAAGACTGATCTAAAAGAATTTGAAGATAAGCATCTCATAAGTCAACCTTCAAAAACACTTTAGAACCATGAAGTCGATTTAGAATATCATCAGCCTCCATCGTCGCGCATGCTCGCTTCAACAAACCGAAGTTCAGTGTTAATCTATAATCACCACATATTCTAGGGGTCTTGCCATCCGACTTCAATGTTGTAACAATAGGAGTACCTCATGCTGAGGACTGAATCGGTTCAATTATACCTTTCGCACACAAATCGTTCAATGACTTATGTATTGTTTCTCGAAGACCACAAAGAATTATTCGTTTTTTAAGAGAGACTGTATCACCCTGTACTTGAAGTTTTATAGGCTGAAGTTTCATACCTCAACTACACTCAGCTATCAAATCTTTAAGTAAAGCACCAGAATTCTCAGTAGAAACTAATAAAGACAATTCCGATTTGAGCCTTTCCAAATTTTTTAAACCCAGTATTGACAGTCCTCTTTCACTGACTAAAAATTCACAAGGTATATATGAAGAATAATCATCTCTTATTAGCAATTCACAGCATCCTCGTATGGTCAGTCTGTGTCCAGTAATCCCCAATATTGAGACTTCAGTGGGTCTTGCCACAAATTTGAGATCTAAAGATTTCAACTTATTGGATGAGATAATGGACTCTATACTACCTGTCTCCACAATGAAATCATGAAATAAACCAAGGGATGTATATAATCGCTTTTCGGTATGAACGTTATTTTTCGAAACGGTGGATAAAGATAAATGATCATTAAGAACAGCCGAGCTGTTGAGATCTAAATTACAAGACTTAGTGATACTTAAAGGAAAGTGAACAGTAGTTTCGCACCCTGACTGAATGTGTCCCGTCTTGCCTCATTTAAAACATTTAGCGTTACAAAATGCACATGAATTACGAGAATGGAATTTGCCACAGGATAGAAATTTCTCGAAATAGCTCACGGCTTTGCTGTTTGCTTTGCAATTCCTTGTTGGACCACCTTTCATATTTTCACGAGAATAGGAATCACTATTAAACGAACGCATGTTTGATCAACCGTGAGATTGCATTTCATCATGACGACTGAGCAAATTATTAGAAAATTTCGTCCACTGGATATCAAATTTGTTTACTACTTCGTAGTTAATACCTATAGTTCTAGCATTTTGAAAGGAACAGTTCGGTATTCTTCACAGCTTTTTTTCCAGATTCCTACAATTAATCGATACTTCAGCTGAACATGAAGTTGACCACAAAAGTTGCATTCGGCAGCTTGTCTTTGCGATTCAAGGATGAATTCTCCAACATTTTGGTCATTTTGATAAATCATCATATGAAGTTTTGTTCTCTCACGACGTTCGAAACTGCTGCGTTTTACATGGTTTAATAGTAGTTCTTTCGTGCCTTAAGGTAACCCTCGTGCTATTGATAGAAGAAACCAGAGAAGTAGTGAATAGGTCTTTATTTCGATCTTCGCGCAGTCACAGTATAGCGTGGGATTATCTGTTCAGACAAACAAAGGCTCTCAACATTCAATATAAGATAATAGGGAATATAACGCTTACAAAAAGTAAGGAAGTGAATGAATACTTGAACAATACTGTTTTAGCATATGCTTGGTTGTTTGGGGTCAACTCTTAACCAACCAACCTGAGCTGTTACATTAGCTTCCCCCTAGAATCGACTTCCGTAGGAACGTCGGTTCGATTAACCTATCTATCGAAAACACCTTAGTTCTATTTCTCATCCCAAGGCAAAATTATCAACTCGCTCACCATTTGACTTACAATCAGTTACGACTAACGCTTTCAACGATAGTCCATGGATGTCTCTTCATTTACTAGCTTGTCATCTTATTTTGTAGCATGTGATCTTTTCTACAACTATCGCTGACGGTTTGCTGCGTGCTTTCAAGAGAAAGTGTAAGAATGTGGAATAAGAATATCTGAGGAAGTGCCGCGAGCGGGCTACCCAACACCATGTTGGTGAGGTACGATTTTTCCATGCTCAGACCGGCTATCAGGTGTTTACTCACCTGCCTCATGAGTCGCCCTCAAGTAAAAAGTAAAGAAGAGTCTACTTCAAAGGTAATGGTGAAAATCAAGCAAACCTGAAGAACTGCTCCACTGCCTGCATAACATAATAAGATACAAAATGGAAATACATAAATGCAATTGATAATTGTTCAGGTCATGTAAGTGCTTGGCCTCCAGAACGGATTGGTATTCTGGAAGGAAATAGACATAGTGTAGATATCTTGTGCACGAAGAACCATGAAAACAACAACAACAAAAATACTCTTTTGTAATGCATATATGTAAAAGGGTGAACTTGCTAGAAGTTGGACTCTTTAACAAAATCGATCAAATGCATGACCTTGAGCCAGTGATGACCGCCTTTTACAACTAGGTGCGTAACCAATGGTGCATCAGAATAATCCACAAAACGGAAACGAATATACGGTTAGGAAGCAAAAAAAATTGTGTGGAGTATGCGGATCAAGTACAGTTGTGTCAAATACCCTTTTCTGGTTTGATTTAGGTATGCATGATATATTGAAGCAATATTTCGTCAATTCATCCAAGTAACGAATTGGTTTGCACCTCAGAAGTGTGTAAGTCCTATTACTCATTAGTATTATGAATGATTAGTCGATAAAAGGAAAAATTGCAGTCATTCCCTCGTGGTTTGATGTGGTCTAATGGCTAGGCACACGGTTCAGCATTCAGGAGGGCAGAGGTTCGAGTGCGTGGGGCCTGCGTTTTTGTTCACCAAAACCCCCTTCAATACGACGTTTGTTGGCCATAAGTTGCTCAGATATGAGAGAAAGATAACAAGAGGACGGATTGATATGTCAAAATGCCATATTGGAACAGCACAAATTCTTTGATCGTATTAATAATAATACTATAGAAAAAAAAATGATTAGAACTTTAATAAGTACTTGACCATGGTTTAATCCAAAATGTTTTGTCTAATAAAAAACTTATTAATAGTAGTATTAATCGTATCAAGCTACTAAACATATCTTCGACCGAAAACTTTTAGAATTAGTTCATATGGTATATATGTATAGCCAGTCTACGTGAAAAATGTATACAGATATATAAGAAGCACAACCAACATAGTTAATTAACCAGAAAAAGAAATTATAAAACTCGCCTGGGTTGCTTTTTGAATTCGTTGTATTTGCCAGTGTTAGCTGTATGAGTTTGATTAAAATCCTCAGCCATCGTTTCGGAATACCTAGCTTATGTGTCCAGTATTTAAAAAAATATTTAACATAACACTTATATATCAAAGGTAAAAGTTCTGGGGAGTTGTATGTGAGGCGGAATGAGGAAAAAAAATATTATTTTTAAGTAGATGCAGGGTCTGATTAGCTACGTGGTTAGATTTATCCGGCAGCCGAAACTGTCAACATCCTTGACTGACTAATCGGATGTGCCCAGCGAACCGTTTTAGTCATTTGTAAAGATTTATCATCTTTACATTTCGATTCCGTAATGGATTTGTCAGTTAAACGATCTAACAACACGTATGGTGGTTCATGATCTAGATATGCCGGCTTTAGCGTATAAATACTTACTGTGTCGATGTTTCCATGTTTTTCTATCACGAAATATTTAGATTTTCTTGAGACGACTTTGAAAGGACCTTCAAATGGAGGACTGAGTGGTGCTTTTATTTTGCCACATCTTATCCAGACGTGCGTGCAATTGCTTAGGTCTTTAGGTATATATACGGCGCGCGATTGTTCACGAGTATTAATCGGCTTAAGTTTAGACATGTGGTCCCGTAGTTGATCTACATAATTTTCTAAATTAAGTTTTTGACTGTTAGTATTAGGGTTAATAAATTCACCTGGTAGTCTCAGAGTTGTTCCGAAAACCAGTTCCGCAGCTGAACACTGTGCGTCAGTTTTGACAGATGTTCGTATTCCTAACATAACTAACGGTAGGAATTCTGTCCACTGATTGTGGTTTGAGTGAGATATAAGGGCGGTTTTTAGCTGACGATGAAAACGTCCTACCATCCCATTAGCCTGAGGATGATATGCAATGCAGCGTATCCTATTGGAGCCTAGAAGTTTAGCCAAGTTATTAAATAGTTCGGATTCGAATTGTGCTCCTCTATCCGTCGTTATTGTTATGGGTGCACCAAAAATGGTTACCCAGTTCTGCATGAAAACTTTGGCTACTGTTTCCGCTGTGATGTCCGCCATCGGGATGGCTATAGGGAATCTGGTAAATCGATCTATGCATGTAAAAAGATAATTAAAACCGTTTGAACGTGGTAAAGGACCTACCAAGTCGATATGCACATGGGCAAAACGTGCATCTGGTTGCGAGAAAACACCTATGGGTGAATTTGTGTGACGATTTATCTTTGATTGTTGACATGCTGAACACTCTCTAACCCATTTGTGTACATCCTTCTGTAAATTCGGCCATATATATTTGGCATTGATTAGTTTTGTTGAAGCTTTTGCGCCAGGATGAGACAAAGAATGAAAGTTATTATATATCAACTTTCGCATACTTTTGGGAACGAAAGGTCGCGGCATTGCCTTGGTCGTGTCACAGTAGATTAGAATACCATCGACTGGTGATGGGAACTGTTTTAAATTAAGACTTGAATTGTTTGTTTTAAGCAGGTTTTGTAATTCTAGATCCTGCTCTTGTTCGTTTCTCAACGTCTCGAAGTTTACTGTAGACTGCTGTAGCACGTTTATTTCTAGCCTAGATAAAGCATCTGCCGCCTGATTGTCCTGACCTTTGACATGTCGGATATCGCTTGTGAACTGTGATATATAGTCAAGGTGTCGGACTTCTCGAGGTGAGTATTTATCAGCTCTCGCTTTTAGTGCATTCGTTAGTGGTTTGTGATCCGTAAAGACTATAAATTCCCTGCCTTCTAACATGTGTCGGAAGTGTTTAATGGTTAGGTAGATTGCAAGAAGTTCTCGCCCGAAGGTAGAATACCTTGTCTCTGCTGGAGCGAGTCTTTTTGAGAAGAAAGCAATTGGTTTCCAGGCGTTTTTAACCAGTTGGTTAAGGGTACCACCTACTGCTTTATCTGAAGCATCCACCATCAAAGCAAGTGGGGAAAGAGAATTCGGATACATCAACGTAGTTGCTTGAGCTAGTTTATCTTTAAGCTGTTTAATAGCTTCGACAGCGTCAGAAGACAGTTTGAATTCTTTTGGTTTTCCTTTTAGTGAATCTGTCAAAGGTTGCATTAATTGTGCACAACCTGGTATGAATCTGCGATAAAAGTTAATTAGACCTAGAAAACTTCTCAGTTGTGTTAGAGAACTAGGTATGGGATATTGTTTAATGGTGTCTACTTCCTTTTTGATCGGTTTAATCCCTTCTGGGCTTATTGTGTGACCGAGAAATTCTAAAGTTTGAACACCGAAAACACACTTACTTTTATGTATGTTTATTCCATGTTCATCCAGTCTTTTTAACACTGTTTTTACATGCTGTTCGTGTGATTGCAAATCGGGGCTGGCAATTAACAAGTCGTCTATATACCCCTGCGCAAATGGCATATCTCGAATAAGATTGTCTATGAATCTTTGAAATGTCTGTGCCGCATTTCTCAGGCCGAATGGCATGCGTATAAACTCGAATAAGCCAAAGGGTGTTGTAATAGCTGTCTTGGGGATATCTTCATCCGCCACTGGGATATTGTGATATGCCCTGACTAAGTCAATTTTAGTGAATATGTTCATACCCTGTAAACCGTTTGTGAAATCTTGGATATGCGGTATTGGGTACCTATCTGGTACGGTTTGACGGTTGAGGGCTCTGTAATCCCCGCACGGTCGCCAGTCACCTTCATTTTTCTTTGGGACCATATGCAATGGGGATGCCCATTGACTATCAGAGGGACGGATAATACCCAGTTGTAGCATATAATCAAACTCGGCCCTAGCGATTTTGAGCTTATCTGGTGCTAGTCTCCTGGGTTTTGCAAAAACCGGTGCACCTTCGGTTTTGATAGTGTGACTTACTTTTAGTTTGTCTTTAGAAGGCCGTGGGTTTGGTTTAGTTAAGTTTGGAAATTCCGCGAGTATATCTTGGAATTTCGCTGTTGTTACTGGAGGAGTTTGAATCAAGTTAAGAGAGCTGATGTGACTTTCTTTGCCTTTTGTGTAATACGAAGTTCCTTTTAGTGTTAATCGCCGTTTCTTGGTGTCAACTAGAAATTCGTATCTCTCTAGAAAGTCCATCCCCAGTATTGCCAGATCTAAGTCGGCTACCGTGAAAACCCAAGGGAATTGCCTCCTGAACCCCAAATCTAGGGTTAAGTTTTTCTGCCCAAATGTCGCAATTTTAGTTTTATTTGCAGCTTGAAGTGTAATTGATGATGTTTCTCGACTAATCTCAGTTTTATTTTGAGGGATGATGCTAAGAGCAGCGCCAGTATCCACCAAGAAATTCAAGCCAGAGTTTCTGTCTCTAACATAAAACAAGCGACTGTTTAGGCGCCCCTCCTCAGTCGTCGCAACCTGAGGAGGGGTTACTCGTTTCCTGATGTCTTAGAATTATGCTTAGGCGCATGGATGCATGCACTTGGTTGAGTTGACACCAAACTTCCAGTGGTACCAACAAAACTGCCCAGGTTGTCTGGACATTTGTGACCTGTTTTGTGACTTGGATCGTGGTTGTTGTGGTGACCTGCTCCTGTTTCTATGACCCATTTGCATTCTGGTGACAGCCTCAGTGAGACTCTTAACACTCGCAATGAGTCCTTCTATGACGGGGTCTTTTGCTGATTCTACTTTTTGTGTGTGATTTATTGTGCCTGGTCCAGTTGGAGGACCTCTCTCCATTATTCTATCGGCTATACTGTTATAACGCGAAAATATATAGTGGGTATTGCGATAGGACTACACGAAATTCTACCGATTGACCAAATTCAGATATCCTAGTTCGATCACAATACTGTTCCCCAACTCCAATAAATCAGAACACAGCCGTTAAATAAGAAATGTTTATGGGGTCAGCAGCAGAACAAAAATGGTTTACAGACAAGGCATATTTATACAGTTACGATGACTATTAACAGTAACCAATGGAAAGGAAGGACACGTAAAGGTTATAATTAGGACGACTCAAAATTGACCAATAGGGAAACGACACATGAAAGTCATAGTTAGGACACTGTAAATAATGGCCAATAGGAAATAACATGCGAATTATGTGAAGAGTCTGAAAACATACCATTTTACATTCGAGATAATTTTTGGGATATTCTTGTGAATATCCTAACATATACGCGCTAAATGAGATAATGAGGTTTCAGGATCTTGTGCATCCAAACAGTGTTGGGCGTAGCATGGGAGAGCTTGTGTCCATCCTTGTTTTAGGACTGCTTCACCCACTGTGTTATCACCCATTAACACTTGGAGGTGACGCAAAACTGTGACGGCGACCGATCACCTAGTGTTTCACCTTGAAAAAAGTCTTTGGATTCTTTGACTATCTGATAATGATAAACGGTTCATTATCTCTCGTCTTAAGATGGTGTATGGTTGTGGTGATGGTGGATCTAAAATCAAGTCACGGACTTCTTTGGCGACTGAAGGAGGAAGGATAGAACACAAGTCTCTATAGCGAATCCCTTCAGATTCGATATTGTGTCTCGTGAAATAATGCTCTAGTTGAGCAAACCACAACTCAGGATCACTACGATCAAATTCTGGAAGTCGGGATTTCGTAGTCATAACAGTGTCTATCCCCACTGGTGACAAATCCTCCAGATTATGGGTTTCTATTGAGTCTGACATGAGGTATGTGACAAATATAGCAATAAAGTTAGCACGAAAAATGGTTACTATAACACGAATAACTTAAGATAATACGGAATAAACTAGTTATATACTCAACTTAGTTTACGGATAATCAGGTCTACTTTTACGATTAAGTGAAAAAAAAGTTAATAACAGAAATGAGGTTAAATTTGTGTTCAAAAAGGGCTCACCACTTTCGTGCCTTAAGGTAACCCTCGTGCTATTGATAGAAGAAACCAGAGAAGTAGTGAATAGGTCTTTATTTCGATCTTCGCGCAGTCACAGTATAGCGTGGGATTATCTGTTCAGACAAACAAAGGCTCTCAACATTCAATATAAGATAATAGGGAATATAACGCTTACAAAAAGTAAGGAAGTGAATGAATACTTGAACAATACTGTTTTAGCATATGCTTGGTTGTTTGGGGTCAACTCTTAACCAACCAACCTGAGCTGTTACAGTTCCTTAGGAGAAGGGGGTTGGTGGAGATTTTAGTAATTTTATAGTTGAAATGATGAGTCATTTGAAGCTAGACCTTCATGGAAAACCTGGAAGCACTGGACGGCCGTTTCTTCCTATTACGGGACTCCTCAGCAGCGCGCATCCACGATCCCGCACCCGCGAGACTCGAACCCAGGACCTACCAGCTTCGCGCCGAAGCACTTGACCGATAGACCACTGAGCCGGCATCCGACGATGTTAATGTCTAACTTCAACCAATCCACGAAATTGAGCAACGGTACACCATTGTCTTCAGTGAGTTGTTATCTCACAACAGACCTGGTTCAACTCCTTAGGAGTTGCATAAGGGAGTGAAATGGGCTTTTCTGGATATGCCAAAGTTCTTAGTAAACTGTAGGCTTCTTTACCGCTGAATGTGAGGAAATGCACCGCAATTTCACGATCCTTCACATCCTTCATTGTCATGCTCCACATCTCAAACCTTACCAAATAATCATCAAAACTTCAGAAGTTGAATGAATGTCCAACTGTTCCATCGCAGGCCCCATCGCGATGACAGTGTGATAATTAGGACTATTCGAATTATAGTATAAACTAGGAATCCCAGAAATATCGCAATTGAATCAAAAAGTACTGGATGAGCACAAACGAATGTAATGCATTTAGAATTCGAAATCAAGCACGCAACAAGTACAAAGGAATCATTGGTTCATATAAGCACAACAATAAGACTACTAGAATTAAATATCGGCTAAATGAGTTACGTAATAACTGAAATGGATTTGAGAAGTCTATATAAATTTAGAGGATTGTGAGAATAAAAATTGATAGACGAGAGAACAATTTTAGTGCACACAGAATAGGAATTATTTTAACGATGACCACATGACAAATAAACACTAATAAAACAATCATAATAATTTACCATGGTAATGATATACTGATTACTGTCTCATTCTGTATACAAAAGTCAGGTTTGAGCTTTTTATTGCCACTGGTTTGGCAAGGCGAAGAGACGTTGCGTTTTTTCTGTCTGATAATAATTTTGAAGGGTTGTGAAATACATATGGTTTGTTCGGTATCAATTAAATGCTAAGCTGTTACACTGTTTAGGGCCACTGGGCCTCATGGTCCTAAATTTTTTGGAACGTTCTCGGAAGTGCGAACGTATACACTTTTCTCTGTTCTTCCAATTTATGTGCCTTGGCACCTACATTTAAACCGGTAGATGTAGTTGAAGGTACGGATAAAAAGGATCTATCAACTTCTGTTTGCTTGAGCGAGTAGTTCGTCTCCCATAACGTCGTCAGTTTTTCTGGTGAAAAAGCAATCTTCATCGCAACATTTATCCTGTGATTGATTATTCAAGTGATTTAGTCTCATGTAAAGCACAAGTATAGGAAGTAGGTCTGATTTCTAATATATTACATTTAACACGTACTGTGGTTCTAGTGATGATGCAACAGGTATTGTAGTTTGACAACACCGTAACCAGTAACACCTATAACCGAAACGTGCCAACCCAGTGAAATCAAAAGGCAGAAGCGAGGAGGTTGGAAGGTATGTTTGATAGATTATCAATATTTCGAGAAGTGACTGATCTAAACTGGTTAGTGATCACAAGAGAAGTTGAGCACGGCGTTCCCACTCGTGATCTGGTACGGAAGCATAACTTAGCGCCTCTAGCTAGGTGAGTCCATTGAAACCAATGTGGTCAGCATCCAATGTGGAAGACCTACAGAGAAATTGATTTTGGGGATTTATTTACCACTACACCAGTATACATCTCAATGAATTCAGACAGATAAGCATTTTCAAGCAGACAAGTCGTGATGAAGGCAAGTTCTTCTTCCAGGCTTTCCTTTGAAAAACGTTTATGAGTGAAGTCAAAAATGTTTGTGCAATCCCCTTTTCATGACTTATAGGACAAGAGCTGTTGTAATTTAAAAAACTCTACTCCATGCATTTTCGCAGTAGATGGGTCTATGTAGTGTGCCATCTGTTGCTTACCCACAGTCGTAAGACTTCGATTACCTAGTTTGATGCGTCCATGGCTATACTAATGGGTGATTGTATGTCCTAGTGCACGGACATAGTTGATTTTGAGATGGTTTTTCTGAAATTTTAGGAATGTCGTCTGCAGCTGTAAGAACTTTGTCAGACGCTCTAACCAAATCTATCTTCGAGAAAACTTGCACATCTCAAGATGGCTGTCAGGTCGCGATTACATACGGAACATTTATGACATCATATAACTAGAGCTAATGTCATGAAATTCCAAGCTTATTGTATCCGCTTACCGACAAAGGTCTGTGGTGGACCAAAATGTATGATAACCAAAATTAGCAACAAAAATATTATGTCTATAGTTTATGTAACAATTAACAGTTAATAAGTTAATTACACACAAATAAAAAATAAGGGACGTTACTTAAGTCTTCAGGCTATTGCGTGTTCGGCTGAGTTTGGTCCAGATAATCCACAATTATAAAAGATTAGTAATCCCAATATGGACGATATAGATCCAGTAGGTTTACCAAGCGTAGAATTCAATAAGAATGTCACAGTTGTCTATAAACGTAGATGGTATGCAATTAATATTTCATTTAACATATTGGCAGACATGGCAGAACGATGCAGATGTGAATTAGAGTGTATTTATTGAGGAGCAGTAACAGTGTCACGATATGTTGTACTCAAAACGGAAGGAAGTCAAGTTACAAGGGTTCAAAGTAATACACTTAAACAACAAGTACAATTGTTTAATGCTAAATGTACAGAATATGAAAATACATGCGTAAACTATGAAAAATTATTTACAAAATAGGTTTTATGGTCCTATCTCCACAGGTCAAGGTTTGAGGTAATTTTCCAAAAGTATGCGCTACCTGAATTGTTTTTCTCACTAATTCTTAATAAAGACATTCTGTACTTTTGTGACCAAGTTTCTCCGTGTTTTCTTAAAGTATAAACGTTTTCTAGCTGCTTTAAAACGTTAGTTCCAAACCTATGACTGTCTTTTTGGGCGTTATCAAAAGTTGTTGAAAATTGTCGTTTATCCTAGAGCTTTGGCTATTCTTGAATGATATCCTTTTTCACGAAAGCATATTGTCTTCCGTTCAAAAACTGAGTGTTTTGCAACGTTAGAAAAGTCAGCGCCTATCGTCTTTTCCTGTAAGATATGTAATGATGTGTTAACATAACTATATTAAAGTTATTGCCGTGTGAATTTTAATGAAAGTCGGTAAGTTTTTAGTACAAAGCCAAATGCGACTTACTACTCCTTGTTACGAAGCGTGGTCTCCCACTGTGTTCGTGTTCCTAGTATTTTCCTACTACCACCCAAACTATTTAGGACTTATTGTCAAAGCGTATTATCACCAGTTACTGTAAAAAGTTCCTTTTGTTGACTCTCAAGTAAAAATTAAAAAGTTCCGACAGTTCTGTGTATTAGTGAATCTTAAACCTTTTCGTTAACCTTAGGAATCCCTTTGCCCGTAAAAATAACAAAGCTGACACAGAAACAGTAGTTTTGAAGATACAAATCCTTAAAGCATCCGTAGTAGTTAGCCTGTTGGCATCCAGCAGACAAAGATCTAGTTGCCCTGCATATAGAGTGGTGATGGGTTCGATTGTTTCGTACTTACTGCTGGAACTCGTTTGGTTTCAATGGCTTTCGTAAACATGGATTAGTTACCTGAATGAAATATCTTTAACGAACTTTGTATGTCTTGTAACATAACAAACATCCACAGGGTTTTTAAGGGCTATGTGAAGTAGTCACACACTTCAAGGCCTTTTGATGGTGCCTCCAATACAGCATCCTTGTATTTTCATGTCATGATACCACTTAAGGCTTTCCCAAAATCCGTTATGATATTCCGTATAAAAAGTGGTGACAAAAATACTCTTAGGTAACATGGATTGCTCCAGTTGCTGTTGCAAGGGGTTCAAAAGGCCCGATGTCACTCCGGAGCTAAATCCTATTTGTCACTACATTCCTACTCCAAACTCCCGAACCAACCAAATTCTCTTTTGATCTCAAAATTTGTGGCAGCCTATGTGTCCCTGATGGACTGACTGAGACTGAGATGTCATAAAGAGATTGGAATCCCGATTTTCCCTTCCCATAAACGTGCTCATATCTGCGCAATATTTTGCCAAGAGTTATTTCAAGTTAGTAGGACCTAGTGGCTCCGTAGAAACATCAACTGCTGTTGTGGATTAAGTTAAGTTTCTTTTTTTGTATAATGGTCGTATAGTTGCATGGTTCGTAAAGTGTTGTTATCAGCAATAATTACAAGGTACGCAAGTTTGGTGGTGCGATTTAAAGAATTTTTACTGAATAAAACCGTCTCTGTAAGCGACTTGTTACTGGTCTATTATCAGAACAAATAGTTGGAAGAAATAAACATCAGTGAAGGGTTATTCTACCGACCTTTCAATGGTTTTCATAATTTTTGGTACCCTTATTACGAATAACATACTATGAATCGTAGATCCCTATTATAGGCTTTCCTGAAGCTTCAGTGGTCTTATCATGATTACCATACATTTGTTCACTAAATCCATTCTTCATAGACCATGTCTGGTGACTGTTCCGTTTCCGGTCAATGTGAAGATTCTATGATTACCCACCAAGTTGATGAGGATGATTTGAAGACGATGGAAACAGAAACAATAGTTGAAGAATTTGTCAGATTAAAGCTAAAACAAAGCGCAGGAATTATTCAACGCCGACGAACTTCAACTGATATGGAGTAAGACCAATATAAATGTCGTAAAATAAATTTTAGGACACAAGCTCTAATTGGTCGTCTTATAGAAATATCAAATGAGTTAGAAGCCCAATATGGCGAACGGTTGAATCATGATGCTGAAATGTGGATCAAGTCAGCCACATATGAGAAGTTTTTACAGATTGCAAAAGGGTAAATGCTTTTCCACCTTTTTGCTATTTTTATTGTAAATGTCTATTATGAGTATAACTTTATCCAAAAGAAGCAGCTGTTAGGAGATACTGTGTATTTTGAGTATCCTGTTTTTGGATTGTTCCATGATCCCGTACGATATGAAATGGGGATCACCTGTGGGAATTTGCAAAAACTAACACGATTATTTCGTTGTCAGGCTCTGGTTACTAGCAAAACCATCCTAATTTCCAGGTCTAGATCTCTGTTTTACATTTGTTATTCTTTCTACTAGTCCCTAACTTTTCATTTTTATTTAATTTTTAAAGATGTCTTTTGTCTAACCTTCTTGAAATTAATCACCTATTACGATGTTTATATACTCATTTTTGATACCCAAATAACAGTTCTGTTTGGCAGGCTTCTGTAAAAGTCTAATTTTCTAAACTTTGAGCAACAGTACAGAGATGTCTGGAATGCGTTTCTCGCGCACCAAATCCTAAACATTGCCCCATAACTAATCCACGTCAGTGCTTTGTCTTGCCATAGGGAGGAATAAGTCGGTCATCTCAACCACTTCACTCATCTTAGAAGTCTCACTGACCATGGTGGATCGACTAGGCAGCGAAACCTCAGCACAGATACTAAAAAGCTATCTCAATTTTTGCAAAATTTACTCCATCTGTAGTACAGCTGTATTATATCATGGTTGCTAAACGTAGTATATGCAAGTATGAAATGCATATGCTGCAAGTATTTGATCTTATGTCTCCTTAAATAACTACTTGCTTATAGTTGAACCATGAAGTGAGTAATGCTGAGGTAAGTCGATTGTTGAGGGTACAAACTTTTGTCACCTGAGGTGATTAAAATATGTTAATTGTGTTTAGCTACCGTCAACCCCTGAGTGTGATACTGTCTAGCATGCCATCAGGTCGAAAAAGTCATGTTGGTAGGGATCCATAGTTTGATCATGATTGTTGCTAAGTTAACATGGCTCAAAATAGTTCGCGATGACAGAATCACACTGATTCTGTCTTCCTCTTGATATTGAGTTTTAAATCATCCTATAATTTTTACTTTTTCTTTTGAAACCATCTTTCTCAGATTTAGCTTGCCATTCCATTTAAGATTACTTTTCATCTTGTCTACTCCCTCTCACAATGTCCTCACGTGACATATGGCAACTTAGGCCCATAAATATTTGTAGCAAGCCCTATGTTAACTGGTACTGACTGATATTTCTCATTCAGTTTTGAGGACTTCACACGTTTTGTTTTCCTTTTTTTTGTTTCTGTAGTTTAAGGAAGATTAATTATCTCTAGGCTTATCCATCTTTTCATAAGACAAATAAGTTGCCACCATGCGTTTCTCATCTACATAATAACTTTTTACACAAATTTTGCTGTTTGCATCGATAAATATTCATTGTTAGACTTTAGTAATAAAATTATATTCACATAACCCAAAATCTAAACGACTAAATATTCAATTGACTACATGTATTCAGATCTCGTTAAGTATATTATTTCCGTATTACTTTTTGTAATGTACACAACGATAACGATTATGAATGATCTTTTGACCTGCAAAATATATATCTGTCATACTTTGCAAACTCATAAGTTATACGTATGTAATTTAAACTATTTCGCTAATTGGATATTCTGCAGTCCCACGACTACACTAGAGTCGAATTAATTTTTTAGATTGCCTGTTTCACTTCCACCGTCTTTCTTCCTGTGAATATATTTTAAATTGTATCCATTGAGTTTATTTAGGAGTTGTGAGAAAGAAATTTCATCCCGTTCTTATTTCCTCCCTTGCCCGTAACTCAAACATTTCGCATGCATTATGTGGATAGATATTTTCTCTTACGCTTAACAACTAACTAATCTTTACTAACTCTTTCTCTTAATATGTTTTTAAAATACTGATTACCATGTATTCGACTTTCGTTGTAGTCTTTTTAGATTGAACCACTGAGAGTCGCAAACCATTTACTTCTATTCAGGTTATTTTCAGAAAGATTTTTAGTACATGATTAAGCTAAATGATTTCCAATTGATCTCTGTCTAGTTACCTATGTCGCGTTATCTACCAATGATACAACTTGTCCATAAGGTAACTCCTAAATTCAGTTTTTGGTATGGTAGGTACTACAACCTGTTATCCTTTTCCTAGCCGATTTCAAATCAAAAGACATGTATTGCTTCGATTTCTTGGGACATATTGAAGAATATTGATTTAGGCCACGGATTGTATACTGATCCACACAGAAAGTCCTCAGAAGTCGGAAAAAAGTTGATTTATTGACAAAAAACGAACCATAGGAGAAAAGACTTCTTTGAAAGCGATAAAGAGTGAGCGCTCCTCGCGTAAATAATTTTTCGAGTGAAAATAAAAGTTTGGTAAACTTCTATACTACTACTAGATCACCTTATGTTTATCTATTTTCTGATAGTTGTAAAATAAAATTAATTCTTATCATTGAACTAATTTATACATCTAACCACATTAGATTATATGTTCTACATTGGCTTAACGTTTCAATATTGTCAAGTTAAGGGAGTTAATCGGTGGTCTCTGTTTCTATCAAATAATTTATTTTAAAGTCATTTTTAGAAAGAGATATATTTCACTAAAATCACGAACCAATCGAAGTTAAGCAACCATTGAAAATCTGGAAGCATTGGACTGCTGTTTTATCCTAGTATTGGGATTCTCGACAATATACATCCACGACTCCGTAAACAGGAATCGAACCCAGAACCTTCGATCTCGCTCTCGAACCCTTTGTGCACCATTGGATTTCAGTTTAGTGGTCCATAGATTATGAATTTCGGTCGGTTCTTGATTTTGATGAAACTCGAAAATCCTCACAACCCTATATTAACAAGAAATATAATTAAGAAATCACTTTATTGACTCATTTTAGAGTTTTCTCGGATGGGATTATTAACTGGTCACGAATTGTGGTATTGTTCATGTTCGCTGTCAAAGTGGTCATCAATGCAATTTCCAAAGGATTTAGTGGTCTTGCTGGTGATATCATAAGATTTGTTGTTAAATTTGTTTTTATTCATGGTATATACAAATGGGTCGAAAGTCATGGTGGTTGGGTAAGTTACCAGTTTTTATTGTCTGGACTATTTGTATTAGTCAATAACCAAATCTAAAATAATACTTTTTCTTTTCCATCTTTAATTATTCCAGTTGTCATAGTTATCAGAAGTTAATATCTGTTGGAGTAGGAGGTATATAACTTGTACTAAATTTGTACAGTTATTCAGTGTATATAGTTAGGGTTGTTCGTTGACAGTTAAATATAAAGTATCCCAAAATTCAAATTATAAATTTGTTACTATATATAATTATTTTTATACACAACATACAAAAACTCAGCCTTGAAAATTAACTGTGTGAAGATTAAAGCAACTAACTTTAAAAAAGCGTTTACAATATTTCCACGAATTTTAGCTCCTTAGAAATTTGTTATTACTTTTCCTGACAAAATTGTAGCTGGTACACTCAAGTAAATAAAATTCACGTGTGCTTAAGCTTAAAACCATATTGTTTTACATGTTGTATTCAAGTTCTAACTACTGATTGTAGTCCACTAATGCAGAAATACAATATTATGTTTTGGAATAATGTTATGTTAGCGAGATACATTCGGTGTTCGTGACGACGTACTAAACCTAAGTTTCATACTGATAATGGGAAATAATCAAACAGCTTGTTAGAACTTTATTTACCCATCCCAAGTACAAAGCAATCACATTCTATTTGACATCAAACTTCAAGTTGATTCTATAAAAGTCTCGGAATCCATTCTCCAGTTTTAAGAAACAACTCTCAATTTTCCAATCTGATATGCTTGATGCTATTACGAGTTCACCTTACTCGGTGACACGATAGTCTATTCTAATCCGTTATCCCCGACCCCGCTAATTAGATCATAAAGTCTTGATGAGGCATATTCTACAAGCACCCAGAAAATACGAGGTCATTAAGCACACAAATCAAGCTTATTTATACAATGATAGAAACGCCCTTGGGAGAGCCACAAAATAGCGTACTAAAAAAATCCGTCAACTAATGACATTCAAGGAATTCCGAATGGGAAATATAAGCTGTAGATTAACTAGGTGTTTCTTGGAGCGAAAACAAAATTCAAATTTTCGGGATAAAATTACAAAATTATGACCTTTTTCAAGTGAGTTCTGGGGATCTAACGTCCCCAACACAATCTCCATTTTCTCAAAACAACTAATATTCTATAGTAAACAGAAACATGTTAATCCACTAGTTGACTTTCGAATTCCCTGAGTAAAGGCAATGTATCAACTTTGTAAAATGAATTAAACTGAATCGTTGTTTAACCAAGACACCTAAGAAATCAATCTCTCATATAACTTTGTTTCGAATAATCGGCCTACTTATATTTTACCAGTAGTATAAAAATACTAAACTTGGGCTATTATTACCTTCTCAACTGGATTCTCGAGGATTTTTAATCTGACGGTATGTTGTTATAATGCATTACACTATAATTTTCCTACTTCTTCTGCTAATCCATCCGGTTGTTGAATAGATAGATAAAAACATAACTAGCTTTACTATGATAATAACGTATATTAAATGTAGTGTTTTTATGTACATTTGTCCTTTAAGGATTTCTGAAATTAGTTGTAGTCTAAGCTACTTATTCACAACTCCTACGTTAGTACAACGAACGAGAATTTTCCATCCACATCTTCCTTTCTAGTGATAGATACAAGTTTGTATAGAAGTTTTCTTGGTAGAGACCCTGGAAAAATTGATTTTTTTAAATTTAATAACATTAGATGCTTATATACAAAATATCAAAGCAAAATTAACATTATAAAATGTCATGGACAACTGGAGGAAATCAGTTTATAGGTCAATCACCCTCTAATAAATTGAGGCCTGAATGTTGGCCAGCGTGTCATAAAAGTGTCATCTATTTATCCATGACGGGTTTACTTTACTGATTACCACTCAAGTTTCGTCCACTTAAAAATTAGGAATACAACTGTAAGATTGTTATTTATCATTAAAATTCTCAATTATGTTCATTTTCCTTGCAAGTATGTAAATGTGTACATAGTGTTAATAAAAAGACTCGTTTACCAAAATAGTTTACCTACTAACCAAAAATCAACTTCACCAAAACATCATGTACAGAACAATGGAAGAGAATTATTTTTTAAAATTTATTTAAACACATAAATATTGGTACAAAGGGGCACCAGATGCATATGCGCCACACAAATCACATTTGATTTGTGTAAGGGCTATGATAATGCTCGGGTGCCCAAACCGAAGCAGGTGGTTTTCTTAGGGGGCCACACCCCGAGCCTTTGACCTAAAGGTCTAGTCCACAAGGCAGTGGATCATCGTGAGGAGATGCAGTCCCATGGTAGCCAGTGACCAACGACTGGTTCATACGCCATTTGTTCCTTCAGGATACTGGAGCCCATGTGCACCATTGGTTTGGAATCAGGGTTTTCCAACTCCCCTAGGTGGGCCCTCCATATCCACCAACCCGGTTAAAGCGCCGGACATTCGCTTTTCGTCCTCTCAATTTTGTAAACAACACCCCCGCCACGAGAAGGCAGTGAGTAGGACTTCCCTGCAGAGGCTATATACGCGAGCATTTCGAGAAGGAGAGCGGACTCTCCTCACTCGACCGTACCAGGGCATTTGGAGGCAGAGAATTATTTATTTCATAACTCGTCAACCTCATATCTCTCACGTATTAGTTTTTGATAAGTCTAACTCAGTTTGTTACATTATGAAATATCTTTTACATATCAATAAACAGTGATTTCATCTTTTTTTATTCATTCACATTCATAATAGTTTCATACTCTGTTTATCAAAATAGCGATAGAACGAAGTAATCATTTTCTTTTAAAATTGTCTGTTTTAAAAGTTATTTCACTCTACGTTTTTATTATTACATATATTTTAGGTGGCTGTTTTACGCGAGTATACCCCACATTCTAATTCAAGTGGTCTATTTGTATTTGGCCTCACTCTGTTAATTGTTTGCTTATTGTTAACAAGAAAGATTTAATTAATTGTTTGTTTTTATTATTATTGTTATCTACTTATCTCTAATTATATATCGTTTGTTGAAATTTCACGTGGACTGGGAACCATACACATATAAACTTGAAGTTCACTTGGAGCACCTTCAAGATTAATATTGTTTTAGATCGATATACTGATTGTGTGGTATATCATCAACTACAGCCATTTTTAAGCAGATCATAAGAATGTTCATAAAGTACTGTTATTTCATATACTCGTTTATTCCTGTTGTATTTTCATAGTCAGGAAATTATTTAAAATAGAGAGTCTCCGAATAAAGATAAAAGTATTCTCGCTTCTAGGTACCATGTGACTAATAGTGGTAATTGTAGGTGAACATATTTTCTTCTGTATCCTCTTTTTCTTTTGCTGTACAGTAACCTCGTATGAAATTTGCATTTGATGATTAAGTCAGTAAGTGTTTAATAAACCAGGTGTTCTTTGTTAATCCCTCAGCTTCTTTCTTACTATTTTATACAGAAAGGACATTGATGAAGCATATCGTGTTTTAAAATACAGATGAATTTTCCCACGTCGGCTTCTATCCACCTTATATATATATATATATATATATATATATATATATATATATATATATATATACTTGTAAAAGAATAAATGGATATTTTCAAACAGAAATCCCAAACTTTAAGTGCCTTGTTTGTATACTATTAATAACCAGGTATTGTTGATTGTTACTTGATAATATTTCACGGTATATTTAGTCTCTTTTACGTCTTAATGTTTTACTCTCTGTACGTGTTTCTGTGTGTTCGTTTTTCATTATTTGATCCTTTTCAATCAGGTCATCAGTGCCCTGTATCGTCTGTGCACAACAATTCTACTTCGTTATCTTTCAAAGTTAATTATTCAGCGTCCCATCGATTTTGTTCTGATTGACAATCTCTCGCTTCATTGTCTTAACAAATCATAACAAAATAATGTATTTTTTTCTTCCGTTTATTTATTAAACTTTGGATTATTTATGTAGCATTTTCTCCTTTTTTCTATTATGTGTAAATTCTAATTATATTTTATTATGGATAAATATGTAAACTGAGGTAAATGTTACTTTTTGATATTAATCCATTTACTGCAAATATAAGTTGTGTGTAATTTATCCCTATGTGGTTTAGCCTAAACAATGTAAGATTATAGAAGATAGTCTTTGTTAGGATCACAATACTAGTTGTTCTGGTGTGTTATACCTCAGACACTTAGGATTCCAGTAAAACACAGAAAATTCGTTCCTCATATTTGATTCAAGAAGTTTGTTGTTTACGTTTATTCAAGAACTCTAAAGGTGAAAGTTTAAAGAGATTGATTTACCTCCTCTTACATTCTAAACTGTCTTCATGACCAGATGTCAATTCGTTGGACAGCGTAGATATAGATTCCTTGCACTTGGAAGCTCGCATGAGGATAACGAATGCGCTCAATTCCTCATGAGTTTATTATTTACTGACTGCTATCGATCTGTTTTGGCGAACTACTATCGTAACTCTAAAATCTCTTACTCATAAACTTTCAGAATTCATACAAAGACTTTGGAACAGAAGTCAAAACTCGTTACTGATAAGAAAACATTCCATCTAACAGTTGCAGAAGGCCGTTATAGTTCGTTCATGTTATCATTAAGAAGACTTACTTACGCCTGTTACCTCTCGTCGAGGAGCGTAGGCCACCCACCAGCACTCTCCATCGAAATGTGTCGTGGACCACTTTTTCCAATTGTTCCTAGTTGTTATTCATCCTTTTCGTGTCTGCTTCTGATTCACGACCCAGTGTGTTATTTGGCCTTTCTCTTTTCCGTTTCCCTTCAGGATTCTAAGTTGGCGCTTGCTTTCTGATGCAGTTTGTTGATTTCCGCAGTTTATTTCCTATTCACTTCCAACGTCTTTTCCTAATTTCCTCTTCAGTTCGAAGTTAATTTGCTCTCTCACACAGTAGGCTGTTGCTGATGGTATCTTGCGTAGACAATTGTCTATAAATACTTGCACTTTTTTATGATGGTGATGATGACGCTACTCAGGTACGTGGTAGTTTCCACCTCTTCCAGAGTCCCTCCATCAAGTGTTCGCCATGTTTCTTTCCAGGAACGTGCTTTTTTATGTGTATGTTTAGGCCTACTGATGCAGAGGTTGCTGCTACACTGGTTGTCTCGACCTGAATTTGTTCATGTGTATGGGGTAGGAGGGCTGGGTCATCTACGAAGTCCAAATCGTCTAGTTGATTCCGAACTGTCCATTGCATTCTATGCTTCCCCTCAGATTTCGAGGTCTTCATAATCCAGTCAACCACCAGAAGAAAGAGAAAAGATGAGAGTAAGCAGCCTTGTCTGACATCGATCCTCATTTGGGATGCGTCTGTCAGCTTTCCTCCATGCACGACTTTACAGTGTAGTTCATCGTATAAATTCCGTATGATGTTGATGATTTTCTCAGTTACATAATAGGGTCGAAGGAATTTCTGTGAGATTCTCTTATCCAGAACGTCAAACGCCGTCTCATAGTCAATGAAGTTGATGTACAGCGACGAATTCTACTCAACTGGTTGTTCGACGATGATCCGCAGTGTCTCAATTCGGTCTGTGCACGACCGATCCTTACGGAGTTCGTCCTTTTGATCTCAAAACCGAGCGTCTACTGCGTCTTTCATCAGGTTGAGCAACACTCTATTGAAAAACTTTCTTGTTACTGACAAGAGTGTGATGCCTTTGTAATTCTCACATTTGCTCAGATCTCCTTTCTGTGGTATCTTGATGAGCTATCCTTCTCTCCAGTCCGTTGGCACTTGTCCCTCTTCCCAAATCTTCTTGAATAGAAAGTGAAGCATGTTTGCTGTTAATTCTACGTTTGACTTCAGTGCTTCAGCTGGTATATTGTCAGGTCCTGCTGCTTTTGCACTCTTGATTTGCCCTGATGGACATCCTGATTTCTTCGATCTTTGGTGGAGTGACGTCTATTGGAAGGTTTGTGTATGCTGCTTCGATGTCCGGTGGATTCAGTGGAGCTGGTCTATTCAAGAGTTCCTCAAAGTGTTCCACTCCTCTGTCCTTGGATCTCAGTGATTAGCCTGCCTTCTTTGTTCTTTACTGGTCTCTCTTGTTTACTGTATTTCCCTGTCAGTTTCTTCGTTGTCTCATATTTCCTCTCGCAGCTTTTTCCACTGTCATTGCTAGCTCTTCCACGTGTTTTTGCTTGTTTGCTTCGGTGTCTTTAGTTTTCGCTTTGACTTTCTCGTTCGAATGTTGTTAATTGCTGTCTTTTTCCTTCCTTGAATCGTGACCTGAGTTTCCATAGAGATCCATGCCTTATTATTATGCTTGTTGCTGCCCAGAACCTCCTGACACGTTGAAGTTAGTGTTTCTTTGTTCACCTTCTGATTGTTCTCCATCGTAGTTTCTTCTTTCAGTAAGGCTTGAAACTTATTGTTTAGAATTATCTTGAATTGGTTGAGTTTATCAGTATGTCTAAGTAAGGCTGTATTGGACCTTTCTGATGATGTTCGTACAGTTTTTCAATGCTTCTCTAGCCTCCGTTTCATCTTGGCCACAACCAGGTGGTGATCTGAAGTTGTGTCAGCTCCTTTCCTTGTTCTCACGTCTTCCACTAACCTGAATTTTTCAGTGGTGCAAAATATGATCGGTCTGGTTCTGTGTAGTGTGATCCGGTGAAACCCATGTAGCTTTGTGTATGCGTTTGTGTGAGAATATAGTGCCGTCTATAACCATTTTGTTGAATGCATATTCATTTGAAAATCTGTCATCATTCTCGTTTCTTTCTCCCAGTCCATGTCGTCCCATTATGTCTTCATACCCGGTGTTGTCTATTCCGACTCTGTCTTTTAAGTCTCCCATCAAGATGGTTAGGCTTCTTCTTGGGTACTTCGCTGCGATTGATTGCGGTCTTTCGTAAAACTGATCTTTATTGTCATCGTTGCTATCATTGGTTGTTGCATAACACTGGATAACATTCATTGTGGCTCCCTCCTTTGTTTTGAAAGATGCTTTGATGATTCCTGATCCATGAGATTCCTACCCAATACGTGCCTCGTTAGACAGCATCAGAGCAACTCCCTGAGTGTGTGAAGCAGTTTCTTGTTCGTAACCGGAGAACAACAGCATCTCTCCTGAATCTATCCTTTTCTGTCCAGCCCGGGTCCAATGGGTCTCGGCTTTCGAGAACCGTCAAGTTTTTTCTCCTCATCTCCGTAGCTATTTAACTGATTCTCCCACATTGTCCGAAGATTTCATGTACCTATTTAATTGTTGCTTTGGTTGTTAGAAGGGGCGTCGGCCTTGTGATTTCTGAAGAATCTCGAGTTTCACCATAGGGCATCATAATTCTTCTGAGTGAAAATCCTTCAACACAGAAAGCAGAGTTTAAATGTTTGAAATTGTTTATTCTGGTTAGTGTTTTTTAGCAAGGTTGTTTTCTACGGGATGGGGATGCTGACCCCATGTTCAAATCTCCTCCTTTACCCGGGCTTGGGACCGGCAGTAGCCCTAGAAAAGCTACAGGCCAAGTTACCATTAAGAAGTCTGTCTGAATTAATGGCATACCGGACGACTATCTTCAGTGTTTCATAAATTTCAAAATAATCCTTTAATCTATCTATTTTAAAATAAGGTTTACTTTATGTGTTTAGAAAACGTCAGTGTGTATGTTTTTTATTAGTTGTCCAAAGCATTGGTTGTCACCACTGTTCAGATTTTGTATCGAGAGTTCAAAAAAAAGCTGGTACGCGGAAGATTAACTACGTTTTGTTCAACTTCTGAATATATTTATTTCATAATTTCCTGTCAGGTACTTGTAAAACGTCTTATGTATTCCATGCCAACGATTCTCTTAATTTTAAAAATAAATAAGACATTTCCGTGGAAAAATATCACCTCCAAATTTGAATTAGCAATAGAAGATTTGTGTGTTAAAGGATTTATTTAGCTTCTGATACCTAGAAACACAGAGACAGTGTATATATTGTCATTCCGCAAAGTATTCAATAAAATGAAACGGGGGAGTATTTACATTAGGAGCTCCCAAAAGTGGAGGATTTTCGCAATAATAATTGGTCAAAAAACTGCCTTGGACCATCTATCCAAGCTACCATGCATGATTATATTCACATCTCATACTATTGTTATATACACTAAGTCAACTCTATCTTTTTCACATTACAATTGCTACATCTTTTACCCATTAATACACGCACATGTCTCAAATAAATCACCTTGACTGGAGTAACATGACATTGACTTGGCCGGGCCTGTTTTTGATTGATCGCACTAAAAGTTTTTTTGTACCTTGTTCCTTTGTACTATTTAGACTAGGGTTATTTTAATTTGTTTATTTATTCTCTGATGAAATAGCTTACACTGAGCCACTAAACATCAGAAAATTCAATTGGGGTATTACAAATATATTATTTTTATTGGTAAAAAACAATGTTTGGTACTGTTGTTCAACAATAAGATCCAATATTTTGGTCTACCAAAAATTGAATAGAGTTTAAAAGTATGATCATTTGCTTCAGATCAAACTGATTTTCTTGTTTTAAGTAATCATACGTAAATAACAGGGATTTTATTGAAAGTACTTAAACACCGATTGGGTAACAATCATAAGGCTATAAAGTTCTCCAAGAAACACCAGTAAAATATATTGTAAATAAATTAACTTTTCTATCTCTCCCACATTGGTTTTCTCCCATTGACATGCAGTATATGCATCACTGAATTCATAAGTTTTTTTTCCATTGTTACCACTTATATTGTTCCAATAACTCGATAGACTTTAGAAACAAAAAAATAAATATGACTAATTATTGTAGCACTCTCTACTTTTTTTTCGTATTTCCTGAAAACGTTCGCTTGGAAAATATAAGCAAACTGATTTCTGTCAACACAGTTTAACTAATAATAAACATGTTTCTCTTCCCAGATTTACAGGACAATTTCAGTTAACCATTCGTGTATAACTGAAGTCAATTATATGAATAGGGGAGAAATACTTGTCCCTCGAAGTTGATGTTTCATGATATTAAGTGTTTTGTTCAATCTTTTTCTACAGGAAAAAAAAAATTCCCGTTGTTATTAACACCTTCAGACTACTGTCAATAATAATAGTAGTACTGTTAATTACAAAGGCATTAGTAATAAACTTGATGGAAATGCTAAAACAATAGGATAAACGGATATAATAAATATCTTTTTAAATTAGAGTAAAAATTCCATGAAAGTTGGCTTGCTTTAATATTTCCCAGTTTACACTTCACTTATTTGTTTTCTAATATTGGCATGCTATTTTGAAACTAAGCTATCAACATGGTGTGCTCATTAAATATTTTTAACATAAAACAAGCGATTGAGTTAATCTAGTTTTTTTGTATGAACCGAGAGAAGAATATTTATATACTATGGATGGTAATTAACTTAGTTATTAGACAAGAATTGTTTATCATAAAGGTATAGTTAAACGATTAAAACAATAAATCAGGAGTCCTAACCTGTAAATTCGAACGGTATCGTAAACGATTCAGTGCAGAAAATTCGGCAGCACTGTTTGTTTTATATTTATCAGAGACTCCTTTTAGGATTTATAGGTTTCCAAATGATTAGTAGTTTGTTTAATTATCAAATCGTTTAACAGGTGTCATATGCGTCCCCATATTGATAGGATAGTTTGAAATATTCCGAAATCATTTACGGACTATCACTTAATATTCAGAAAAAGACTTTCTGAAGCTGTAAATGAGTAGTGTTAATACACGATTCTGAATTGGAAAACTAAACACTTTCAACTCATCTTTAACTCTATTTAAATGACATGATGACATTGTTTCTCTTGAAAAAATCGTTTACTTTCCTCTTTCCAGATGAACGCGGCCACGAAATCACATTATGTAACATACATAGTAAGAATACACTATGTGATATCTATGCTGATGACTTCTCACAATTAAATTTGGATAGTATTTGTTTTTAATTACTAGTACTCTCAAGTCCATTTTTATCTCGCTTAAAGTAAACGGATTTATTATTGTAGGAATTGTTTGTAAACTTAAAAGTCAAAGGAAGTATGTAAGAAGCTTTGATTTATTAAAACCCACATATGATCCTTACGAATGATAGTAAGCTTCCTTGCCGAGATCCATGAAACAAAGTTTCGCTATAAATTAGGAATATTTTGACTTTCAGACCGTTTCTATCTTACTTTTTCCCCCTAGTTCTTTACCACTATTTGTATCAAATGTATTTCTTTGACTCTGCTTCCTTTTATTTTCTTTTTGTGCTTACATGAAAAGTTACAAGCTGCTTCTGTTTAGTTTACATCTGCGTAATGTTTTATTGTCAGGGTTGTTTTAAATCTCTTCAAAGTATATTTCTCGTAGTTCCTGAAAGAAAATATACTTTGATATTCGGGACATTCGAAAACTATTATAATTCTTCTTAAAATACGTAGTTTCGACAATATGTTTCGTAATATGGGTGAGTAGTTTGTTGTATTACTATCACTTGGACAAAAAAACTGGTCCGTGGGCTTTAAATATTATTTTGTTATCCATGTAATATTCAATTCGAACTTTATATTCTCAATATCTCCAACAACATGTATTTTGTATTCTTATTTCATATTTAACATACTTCTATCGAATTCATTTAAAGGATACTCAACTAAACTAATCAAATACACATATGGTGTCTCATATCTATTCTAACTAGACTGAATTTAACGGGAGCTTAAAAATGAGGTATTTGTAGTTCTTTCTAACAAATTTAAAAGGGACCTATTACTGTCATTACAAACTGACTGACATACGAAAAGTTATCGAGAACTTGCATCCTTGGCTCCTATTCTAAATCCTATCAAAGCCGGAATAACTACATCACAAATATGTTAGCACTAACCTACTAGATTGACGTACAATCTATTTGCGTTCTGTATATATATATATATATATATATATATATATATATATATATATATATATATATATGATCAGTCGTTTGTGAGCAAACTATGGAGATGGACCCTAATTCAATGTTGAACAACCCTTGCTTCGAATTAAATTTTTGATTCTCAGTAATATTTTCACTGAGAGTATGTCCTCCTAATCACGTTAGAATTCGTGATTGTTTAATAATCACCATTTTTAATTATAAGAGCTTTATAAACCATTTGTCTACATACTTACAACGGGAAAACTAATCTTGGATACTCTCTCTCTCTACCTTTGCAAAATATTGTTAATTCAGGTGGTGTAATTCATGTAATTTACAGGAAAGACTGTTCTACGGTGAAACTGAATCGTTATGGTTTCTTGGTAAGATGCACGGAATCGATCATAAATTTTACCTGTAATAAATATAATCACTGAAGTATTGAACGAGACACATATGGGCATATATAAGATAAGTAGCAGTTTAGTACATGTCTTCCCAGTAGTAATGTTTATTTAACTCGGCTTTCCAAAAAAGAAACAAGTGAAACACATCTAAAGGAGATAACAAATAGCTTTATTACTGTGTACGTGAATTTGAAGAATACAATAAATCTTCATTTATATATATAAATATGAGGTAAAATGTTAGCGTAATACAATATCGTAAAAGTTTGTATATGCTTGTGTATGTTTACATAGTCTCTACATGCCATAATTAATTATGATGAAAACAGATGAAGATCACTTGTGCTGCCTCCTAAATTCACTATTTTAACCTTCTACAAATGTAATAAATTAATTTCAAACTCTGAACGATTTATTTTCGATTAAATGACGAGCCAAAATTGATTTAATCAGCAATGGATCTGGTACAGTTTGAGGAAAATAATTTACATAATTATGCTTATTATTGGGGGTACTCATGAAATTTGAATAATCAGGACTACATTCATCTGCTGACATATGTTTGTTGTCATGTTTACTACGATTTGTATCATTTTTTGTAGTACCGCGTGTATTTAAATCTAGCAAGTGTTCTATACTTAGCACATGATTTGATGAGTCATTCTTATCGGGTGTTTTGTTCAATGTTGAGTCCATATCTGTAGAGTTATTGTTTAAACATGACGTAATGTTCTTTTTATTATTAAGAACATGTCGATTCCATTTCATTTTGTCGAAACTAGAATTTATATTTCGGAAATTATCATTAACACAAGTAGTTTCATTCAGTTTTTTAGTTCCCAAACAATTGGAATTTATACCTGACATGTTTAACATTCCTGAAAGAAATGTTGCAAATGCATTATAATAATGACGATAATCAAATTCTTCCCATTTTGAATAACCTGGTTGTACATTAGTTTTACCTTCATTTATGTTCAATTTTGTTGGGTTTAACTCAGAAGTCATATTTGAATATAAAAATGATGATAATAATGAAGAGGATGAGTCATTTGACTGGCAAAGTCTATCACATGATGCACTATTTTGTGGTACGCTCCGAAGACAGTCTAAGTGATTTTGTGCAGTATCTGTTTGAGAGTTATTGCTAATATTGTTACCACCAGATGTATCTAAATAATTAATTCGAATAGGAGTAACAGTGCCATGCGCTTCCTGTAGTTGAAAAGGAGTCTTCACTGAATTTATACTATGTCTGGCAGCTTCTAAGTTCAACATAGACGGATATGCGGTAGTAGTGTAATTAACATCTTGTTGATGTTTATCGCGGATAAAATTTGAACTAATTCGACTGTCAATATTATTGCAATGCAATAATGTCGAGAATAACGAGACAGGTGAAAAGGTCTCCAAGGCGTGTGGAATGTAAGTGTTCTTCATTTGTGTACTAGGATTCATTGGATTCGTAATCTTACTTCTTTCTGTATTACCAACATTTTGGGGGATAGTCGTTGCGAAACCAGGAGTATTTATTGCAATATTGGTCAATAAATCTGTATTATTTGAAGTAGTTGTTGCATTAAATGTCATTTTATCCAAATATGCTTGCCTTGCCAATAATTTTGCATAAGCCTCATTAATTGAAGATAGTAAATAAGTTGATTCATAAGGTGAAAATCCTATCCCACTTGTATCGCTAATTGAACTGAAAGATTTTATTGAGCTTTCAGTCGGAGATGACCTGTCATTTGTCTTTTGAGTCGATCGAGGAATTTTTAATGATTTGGTGGGATTATTTGTGATATTTACTGTCTCTGATGTAATAGGGGCCAACTCTTCCCGAATCAACATTGGTGGTGAAAATCGCGTCGATAGAATGCTGTGTTCTGGAAAGCAATAAAAATCTTAAACTTATGTGATTTTAGGTAAAAATAATAAGACTACTTAGAAGTAGTTTGAAACTGCTTACTCAAGTTATACACATTTCAAAAGATCAAATTGAATGGGTCGAAAACGACATAATTACTGATCGACATTAACTTTTCTTACCATGAGGGCAAACCATTCGAAAAACCAGCAGAAGCAAAGTGGATTTTGAAAATACAGTAAGGTAGTTGAAAGTTATCAGATGTCAGGAGCTTGATTTGTGTATTCAAAAGGAGACAGTTGTCAGTCTTCCTCTGCCCCGATAACATAATTATTTAATCGTTGCATCATAAAATCTCGTTTAACTCTTTATGTTAACCGATTACATTATCAGGCCTTTTTCAAACTCTCTTTAAATTAATAATTTTACTTTATGAGTATAAAGGTTTTGAGGAGAACGTCAAATTTTCATGGTTTATATCATACATTGATATTAGTTGGAAAACCTTTAAAAACCAGAAAGCTCTGACCAGCTGTTTCGTTCAAGAATTAGACTTCTCAAAATTAAACATCCACGAACCAACCACAGATCAACTCCGAGGTCTTAGGTTTTACGGCGAGATCTTAACCTTTAGAATAATGATCCGGCATTCAGTGGTATACATGCTTAACTTCAATCAATTCGCGAGACTACGAGACTATGTTCCATTCTCTTTTGGGAACACCTGTCTCGCAGTCGAAGTGGTTGAACTTCACTAGTCTTGGTTTTTCATCAGAACTCCTGAGGTCACATCTTGAAGTTAGTTGCTACTGAGTACGCGTTTATTGTCAGTATAAGGCACCCGTGGAGATTGTTGAGTGTCCGCTTAGTGGTCTTGAGGTTAAGCGCTCAATACCAGACAAAGGCTATAAGTTTGACTCTCACTGTAGTCGTGCATGCCCGGTCCTATCCTAGGGCAAGACGGCTTTCCAGTGCTTTCTGGTCTCCAGTAGTTGCTTAAGATTAATCGGTAATGCAAACTATAAATATTTTATTTTGATTAACTAAGCTTTACCCAGTTTATTCTTACTTACTATTAGCGTTTGTCCGTTACGTAACCACTTATTTTTGGCTCATTCAGTCTTTCTTTACGGTTCATTTTGTGGATTCTTCGTCAACATACTATATATCTTCAGTATTTTTGTTTAGTTCCCTGAATTTACTTACATCCTTGCTATGATACCCTAATATGTGATCACAACAACTAGTGTAAGGGATGGTTGGAAGAGAGTTAGGGGCGGCCAAACCACAACATGGCATCAGTCCTTGAAGTCACTAACTTCTGGTCTGAGCCATGTTGGCAGATGCAGACTACCTGGTTGGGGTCCGCGTGACTATCGTAACCAATGGTTGGAGACTCTAGGTGACATGGCTCAGAATCGATCACAATGGCGTAGGTGTATACACTCTTTATCTTCCCTTAAACCTTGAGATTAAAATTGCTTCATAACTTTTTTCCTTCCTATTCTATATCCTTATATACAACCTTTCTTTATATACTACCACCACTAAATTAATTACTTCTATGGATCTGGTGTTCATCTTGTTGTGCTAACGAGGTATTGCAACTTGGACCGATGCATATATGTGCCTGGTCCTACGTTGTAGCTGACTGACTGACTGACAACAAAAATCTAAACGCATTTATGTAAGAATTTTCAGCCAAATTTGTAAATGTGATTTTTAAATAATACAGATTGCAAATCGCTGACGAAATCCAATGAATTTATGTTGGTTTGCTTAAATCTTTGTTCTTGTTCCCTCTAAGATGATAGAGGAAACCATATGTTTGTAAGATAATTTACATGAAGAACATATTTTTAAACAAAAATGGACCAAAATGGTTAGCGAATCCTCACTAAAACAACCAAAGTTAAAAAACAGAGCCCCCACCTAATAAAATGAAGATTAGTGATTACTAATGGAAGTAGATCTTTCCATTCGTCTTGTACAACTACACATTGTTATGGAAAATTCTCAATATTATTTTTTATAATAGTGATCAAGAGATCAGACTATAATTTCCTACCCCAATCACAACAAAGAGCCTCTAATTTTAAAGTAATTCCAAAATTAGTGACAAAGTATCTTGTAATCATATTACTCTCTGTGAGTGGTATGAATGACATACAAACGAATGTTTTGTTTTTTGTATGTATCATCCACTACTTAGGGTAAGATAAACATGAATAACGTATTACAGTGATCCATTAGAAATATAAGTACTGTCTAATTGAAAAAGGCTCTATTTACAAAGATGGTCATAAATTTATATTCAATAAACCGACATCATACAAAACTAAAGGATGTAAATCCTAAAAACTTACTTTTAAATTTATCACTAAATCCATGAGAGTTTATCTCATGTGTTGCTCTTTTCATCTTGTTTCTTTGAAGATCTTCTGGAATTGGATAGTTGTTACGACTGGGAAAAGAACGATTAATAGTTGAATGTTCACAGAGATTTTGATGTCTTGATCCTAATCGTTTCATTTCCTTATAAATTCTGCCTGTTCTTACAGTAGCTAAACAAATAACAGTGATAATAATAACATTAATGCTAATAAGTGTGATATGTCAAAAATTAGGAGTTAATAACAAATATATGTTTACATTTAACACTTTTCTACTCATTATATTATTTATTTATTTATCGCTTTTGATTAGCATCGTTAATGTTATCCGCCGTACATGAGTACATCATGGAGATAACTACCGACTGATAAATATGAGAGAGGCGGTGCTAAAATTTATAACTCTACATCCTAATCAAACATTTATCATTTTAAACTCCATAAGAAGATTCGCTAATTCATACCTCCACACCAGCATGTATTCGTTTTTCAATGATGACTTTGTTTTATTTTTCTTTCTGCATGTAACTATACTTCATCTATAAATAGAATTGATTGCTTGTAACTCTGCCCTATAATATAACGAATATAATAGTGCACAATCTGTTTTGATTTGTGCTAGATGATTTGATCTTTGGAAATAAAAGTTTCTGTTCATCAACATTCCCACTAGTTTATAATCAGCTCTCTATCTCAGGAAATCCATTCGTTTCATCCCAATATTACAATAATTTATAATAGTTTTTTTAGGTTATTAAGTGGAAAATTGAATCACTTACTTATTTAATGCTACAGTTTTGAGGTAAACTCTTTAGTTGAATGGAACTATACCTCAGAAGATAATGAAACCTTCATGTTATACTTGTTTACTGAACTATAAACATATAGTAAATTACAGATGATGAACAAAAGTCAGTTACTATAATATGCATATTATACAGAAAAATGTAGAATGGATGACATCATTTCTTTGCAACCTTGTAAATTTATTCTGTTGGTTTAACCAATTGTAACATAAACCATGTGACGTTAATGTTAGAATATTTAAAACATACATTATGAGTAGTAAAGGTAATTGGAATTTGAGTATAAGTAATCGAAGTGAAGTTTCTTTCTAGAAGTGTGGTCATATAACCCAAGAGTAATACTAGGATTTAGATAGTTATGGTAAAAAGTTGAAAACTGACGGAAAGACAAAATTTAAAAGAAGATGCAAGAGGCTTTCATCTTTTTATAACAAAATTTTTAGCTTTTTCTATGATGTTTAATCACGTGAAAAGAAATAACTTACAACGTCAAAATTTTATGGTATGCAGTAGATTTGCTGGATAAGATCAAATGCATAAGGTAAAATACTTAAATAAAACGGCTACATATTTTCGATAATATTAAAATAATGATTGCTAGAGAATATGTAGCCTAGCTTAGATCGACTCATGAATGCAGCTGTTAGAATATGTGACCGAACAGGCATCTGAAAATAATTATTATTGACTAATCCGAAAACGGTAAATGTTCAACCTAATAAGTAAGTCAAAATCAAAATATATTTAGACGATACAGCTAATATGATACAGATCGGAGATCTTATGTGCTAGAAACAATGTTTTTATAGATTATACTGTAATAAGAAATATTTACACTCAGGAGCAAAAAGAGAACACAAATAATGTTTTCAGAATTAGGCTTATAAAACAGTTTATTGTTACTTCTACAAAAACAGGTATGGTTTATTAAAAAAACCGTCTGCATAACTGAGCATTTTACTTTAAACCTAACACAAATGATTTTGTAGAACGAGGTGCTTGAATCAAGAGGGAATAGTTTGTAGACGGAATTGAAGTTCATTAGTGTTAAGATTTTATGTATAAAGTAAAATTAAAGCCCACGAAGGAAGCAGTAGGGAATGAGCCAAGTCCAGTGATATCAAATACTCACATTCACAATTTTATTTACTTGCATTAGAAACAGATTTATTCATTTACTTCACCATGAAAAATTAAAGAAAGTGATTAAATACGTGTTTTACAAGAAAAATCTATGCTACAACTGAAAGTGATTCAACTTAATAATGATGATCATAATACCATAGAAGATTTCCATAGGTTTATCCAGTCAATGATTGTCAATGGGATTTAAATAGAAAAAGCAAACCTTTACTACATCACTGTAAACACACATTAGTAAATACTAATCTTTATTAAGTCATTAAAAAAGTTACCAACTATGGTAGTAAAATAGCTGATTGATAACGGTGAGAAAATAAAATTTGCCTATACTTATTCTATGGTTATGAATTTCTAGATTCAACCAGTAACTTTATAAATAAAAATATTATAACACAAAAGATCTCTTTATGCATTTACTTTCGACTGAATGCTTTGTGTAACTTGGCTACTACTTCCAATATCATACAATAAACAGTATACTAAAAAAGAGCAATGAAAATACCGTGAAAAATTTCGTGCCATCAAATGCTATGTCAAGTTGTGTAACTGATCGAGTTAAAAGACGTTTTTGGTAGTAGTAGTAGTAGTAGTAGTAGTAATAAAAAAAACTACTCAGAAACTAAAATATACCCAATAAAACCATAAAAATCAGTAATAGTCGTATGTTTACTAGGAACAAGGTTCGACATGAATTTCTCAAAGTTTTATCGAAAAGTTGTAACCTATGTAGTCAATCAAGTTAGATAAGAATTGTGCTATATTGCATAAAAAAACGTATTTATATTCCAAGAAAAATTGAATCCAATGATAGGAAAAGTGGTGTGTAAATAGTTTTATTTGCTATGGAACCTATTCCAAATTTCAAAAAAAAATAAATCCGTGGTTATTTGATAAACCTTTTTCCATTAACCGTTCTATTTTGTAAATTTTTTTTTTAAGTATTGGTATACCTTAGTTACTTATCCAAGAATCAAGTCACAAGACGACCGATGGACTTTTATCCCATCTTAATCCATTTATCTGTGTTTATTATGAATTAGTTACATTTAAATTTATATATTGATTCAGAAAAATTTGGTCGAGCCTCATGAACTCCATTTATGTATTAAATTATGAATTAACTTATCTGAGCCCAACCTCAGTGACAATAGTATATAAATTCACTAGAAATAATTGTGCCATTTTGAAGTCTGCTCTTACGATCAATGAATAAATTTGATTTATGTGACACAACTCGAAGTCTGTTTATTCTAGCAGTTAGAAAGTTTGGTAAGCAGTATTCCATAAGGTAAACCAGTTAAATGGTTAGCTTAACGACAACAACAAGATCAATATATTCTTGTCCTATTTTTGGTCTAAATCTCTCCTTACTTGGATATTATTATGAGTATTATTGTTATCGTTATTGTTACTATCATTATTATTATTATTATTATTACTAGTGGTTCAGTAGTCTTGTTAACCAATTTAGCTTTCGACATTTAATGCCATAGTTTTTAAATCCCTATTGTTTTAATCCTTGTCTGACTCTTATTAAAAAAATAAATATTGGTAACTAGACACTTACATTAGATGCTGTGGTATAGTAAATGTATTTGCATATTATCCCTCTTGAACAGTGAATGTACAATTATCCCATATTTTTTAAAAGTTATTCATTGTTAGTACTACCATTACTATTAAATATTTGCTCAAGTATCATGTATTTTCATTTCCATTATCCTTTCTATTTTATGTCTTCTCTTTAACTAACTGCTATCAGTTCACTAGACATAGAATAAGATGTGCTTCATCTATTTGAGTCTTATTGTATTTTACTGATGTGTATGTAAGCGCATATACATATAAACTCACATACGATTTGTTGCCGGGATGTATTGTTCACTAGGTTATAGTGTTTAATAATGATCTTTTTTTAATAATAAAGTAGTTGGAGGTAGTTGTCTTTTGATGATTGTTTTTATTTTACTGTTTTGTCTTTTTTTTGCTTAATAAAGTAATCGTTTAAAAGAGAAAGAAGCAACTGGAAATAACTTGTTTTTCCGGTCGGGTTTTCCATTCATTCCGTTGAACTTTAATAATGAAGTAATTACCTATGGTTTAGTGTGTGTGTGTATTGAGTATCTTTTCGTTATTTATATTTCTTTGTTTAGTTTTAATTTGTATTTGCATTCTTGTTACCATCATGCATCTGGATAATTATGTAGGATCTGCATTTTAATGTTATTCTTTTACTTGTCTCGATTGTTACTTTATGTTTTTCTTCTTGTCAAGTGGATCAGGCTTGTTGAATTTCACTGACTTTATTTCTTGACAAAGTAAATGCCAACTTGAGTGTATTTAGTTGCTATTGCTGTTATTGTGAAACTGTAAGTGATTATCAAGACTTTGTCGATCTACTTTATACAATCAAAAAGAGAAAGGTTGTTTATAGCCCATCTCTTTTGGTCGTCCAGATAAACACTTTTTTCAGTAAAGATGATTTTGAAATGAAGTTTAATATGTATAAAATAACGGTAACCTAAACCATTTGTAACAATTAAACAATGAGAATTCTCACATTATTAAATTATCGTGAATGCTCATCTGCCATGTGACTAACTTGATTATTAAAGTATACCTATGGGTTTTCAACTATTTAGCAATGAGAACTATGTAGATCTATTTATCTAGAAAATGAGAATTACTCTCACATAGTAAATATGCTTCATTATCGAGTACATAAATCCTGACAGAACTTCAGTGGTTCATCGAATAGACTATGGGTAAATATTTAAACACGACATGTCACATTAACGTAGATAACAATAAACTAGAAACAGAACTTTCCCTTCTAAGACAGTATCAGAACATTATGAGATACTAATTTCACTCTATATTAATTATTAGTTTATTAGAAAATAAAGTCGCGTTCAAAGATGCATATGATTACTACTTTCATTGTTTAGTGTAACAGACAATTAAATTGTAAGGAATCACCATTGTAATAGTAAAGATTTCATCAGACCTTGTACTTTAGACCATGAAAATTAATAATGTCAAGCTTTAGAAACTATTCTACAGAGCCTAACAATGAGAGATAATCAATCTTAAGTCTCTGTTGGGACATTTAAGTCAATCTCTAAAGAACCTATATGGTTAGTAGTAAGAGCATATTCACTACTGAATGTCCTAAATTGTTAAATTGCTAAGGCAGTAGCTCAATAATAAGAGACAATGAGTACTCAGGTGCGAAGTCAGTTAACTGAACTAGATATAAGGACTCAATATTGTCGTGATCTAAAACGTCCTGTAGGGTTTAGATTCTATATTCTATTGAATCATTAGTGGGCACTCTAGAACTCTTCAAAACTAGGATGTGAAAGCTATTCAGTACCCCATGGTTTCTGATATATCTTCAAATTGCTCTGATTTGTGATCAGAATTATTTTCAAATTATATTAAACCTCCACCTTCGTAACTATCAAAATATGTGATTAAGAGATAATTTACAACTATTGCTTGATACTTCGTTGTTGTTAACTGACATTTTATTAGTATGATCCTGCTAACCAGTTCTACTTGATAGCTATAAAAAAGCCTTTACTAATTGTGAGATGTATATATATATATATATATATATATATATATATATATATATATATATATAGTGCTTTATAATCATATTTCCTTTTCACAAATGTACTTTTCATATTCATTTAAAAATCATTCACAAAATAATTTAAAGTGCTTACCGAAAAGTATTCGCCTGTGTACAGATTTAATTGTTATCCCCGTAATAAAATTGCCCGTTAATTATGCATGTCTTAACCAGCTAACTAGGTAACTAAATGCACAAACCTGTGTGTACAATTTTGTGTATCTGAATGTATACAAAACAAAAATTCAAATGGGGAAATTAAAAAGAATATATCTCGACAATCAAACAATTTTCACAGCCATTAACACATACTAGAGTTTTATTTTTGTTGTTTCGATGATACGAATTTTTAAAGAATAAAAAACGAAGATTTTAATTTTATTCTGTTCCCTCAGTCAGTTTGTTCCTTTTAGTTGTTATGCATCGTTACTATTACTATTTATACTTTATTTTGTTAAAATATCCAAAGACTAAATGGGATAATCTTCTAATATGAAAATGTAAACAAAGCCTATAAGTCACAAATAGATTTACAAAGTTATATGGAAAATATATGTCTACAGGAGGCTAGGAAAGATTGCATTATTTCCTTCCTTACCTCTTTATTGGTAGTACGTAACCTCATTTGTTATTTATTATCGAATCAATTTATAATGCAATCTATCCTAGCCTCCTGTAGATTTCAAAAGATTTTCTATTTATGTATTTATTTGAATGAAAATTTATTTACAAAAGTACCCGCTTTTTTTAAATTACTGTAACATGGTAATTTTAAATAAACATTTTAATCATTTCAGCTGATTACTATAATCTTTTGTTAGATAGTTTCCTACTTAAAATAGTAGAAATGAGTAGAAATAATTTTCAAAAAAATCCAGTGACTTAAAATGCTCTGCAATAAGTCAATTTGAAAAGGGACATTCTTATACAGAAGTGATTACGACTCTGTTTATCATCAAGTGTTTCAACATTTATTTATGACGTACATTCTTGACAGATAAATGAACAGTTTTTTTCAGGCTAAAGAGGAAACTTCATTGACAAAGAGAACAAATGTTTAAAAATTTGATCCTCTGTAAATAGTTGTATGATGATGTGTTTTTTTGAAGGATGACCCTCTTGAAGGATACTGTATTGTATTATTCTTAAATTTTTACGTAATAAAGGGGGGTGAATTTACAGTGAACATTACAACCAATTAGAATGCGAACTATCGCACTATCAAGGTACTTCTTTTTGTATTTAATTGTACTCGCCGCGTTACTAAATAAGAAAACTGTGGGTTACGTTTTAACTAGCATGTTTTATGGTTTCTTTACTGCAGACGAATGCATCCTAGACATACTCATAGAATAATGATAAAACCCAATGACTAAATAAAGTTATTAACTGTTAAAATTCCTTCCCTGACCAGTTATCACATAGTTTACAGTAACCAAATATAGAATGCATAACGTTTCTTGTTATTATTTTGCAGCCTACACATTTACTAAACAATATTTTGCTTATAAATTTAATTATCTTTATATATACTTATTAATAGTTAGAGTAACCCCACTAATTTTTCACCCTCTATATTCATTTGTAATTAAGTGTATCCCTTAGATTGACTATTAAATAAATGAATACCTCATTTGAATTATTTAAAGGGTACAAGTTTCTTTTCAACTTCCCATTTTTAACACAATCCAATATTATTGTATCCAACTTATTCACTACTTCTAAGAAGTTAATACAGTATATATTTATTGAAAAGACTCAGTTAATGATTGCCACACTAAAATATCTTATCCAATGCCTTTCAATATATATTTATGACATAATGATACATAGACTAGTAACGAAATATTTGTCAAATGTTAAATAAATTCCAAAAACCAACCTATTTCCAACCTTAAATAGTTTTTTTCTTTTTTCTAAGATATTTACTCTTCAACAAACTGGGATCATTCACAACACACAAAAGAAACTAAATTTAATAAATCAGTAAATAAATATAAAAAAAAGTAAAAGGGAATAGGACAATAGAATCAAGGAATTTTCTATTCATCATTATCGTTCTTATTGTAATAATCAATTTTATGTTCTTTTCCTTTTTTCCGAAATTATTACCATTCGTTTTTGACAGTACGAAATTTTATTAATAATTTTTACTGGAATTTATGATATTTTATGTAGAAAAGGGATTAACAACAACACTATACAAATTCTACCCAACTGATATTATCTTGTCTGTCTTTTTTCAATTGTACTACTACTACTACTACTACTACTAATGCTACCATTCATACACGTGTCTGTATGTTAGTGAGTGCGGATGCGCCCACATCTACACATAACAGTTTGTCACTACGATAATAAAAATTATCACCTGTTAACCAACTAGAAGAGGTGCAATAAAAAAGTGTTAATAGTTAAGATAAGTAGAAATAAAACAGATTTCAAGTTGATTTGTGTTTAAAATAGTGTTTCATTAGTCACTTCACAAATAAAACATTTCTTCTCAAATCAAACTGTGTGTTACTTTAATTCATTATATCATTGAGTTCCAGTAAAAGTTTGGAAACGCAATTAGCAACACGATTTGAAAAGAAAGTGGTTGGATTAGTTACGGGAATAGAAGTGAGTTGTAAAACTTAAAAATTATCCACTAGAATGTGCAAGAATATAATGTAGATTTTCCAACTGAATTATGGTTATTTTAAGTTTGAAAATGAAAGCTGCTAATTTTATATATGATTTACAACAGTATCAGCAGTCACCTGTGTCTGATTGTGGTATATTTACTAATTATAAAATATTCATCTGTAAAGAAAACATTGTAAAATAATCCACTAAGTACTTGATTAGCTTTTCTTTCTCCCTCAACTATCAAACAATTTCTTGAAGTAACTATTAAAATAATCCTGTTCATAATTGGCTGAGGTAATTAAGACCATAGTGCTGGTACAAAAATGTCATATTCTCTGACAGTACTTTGCAATATTAGGAAGATTGTAATTTAACCTAAAATTATCTAAATTGCAGCTAAATAACTAGAAGGACTTGGAGGTTTAAGTCTCCAAGTTTGAAGGCTCATGATCAGCGCTCGTCCTGGACCCCAAATAGTATACTTTCTAAGAGATTAAATCCTCATTCAGAAAATAGTGTTATTAAACCACATATTTAAAACCCACTTCAATAACCTATTCTCAATTCTATTCTATTTAACGTCATATGCCACCAATCTACTATCAAAAGTTGAACTATAATTCCATTAAGGAAATTAATTTAACAATACAAATAGTTAAAAAGCTAATGACTGAACAATTAATTAATTGTCCATGTTTTTTTGGTACAAGTTATATCAATTTGAGGTGTATCAACAAAAAAAAACAAAGTCTAAAGAAAAAGTTTTCTGAAATAAAAGTCGATGGTCAAAATCTGTTCGATCCCTCAACGTATCATAATGATCTATGAATTTGTGTTCATTTCATTATTAAGCAAAAAATGTATTATTAAAAGGCTTAATGTATTTTTAGTCTGTACATAATTCACTACCATGATAAATTCATAAAACCCTTAATGAAGCATAATAGTATACGTATATTCTTCTTCTTCTTTACCCCACCCCACCCCCCAACAAATTAGTCTAGGCAAACATGCATTTACATACATACCTCTCTGTTACTCATAACCATCAAAGAACAAGTGGTTAACAAGACTAATCAAAATGTATAACACTAACACTACTTATATACATATATATGTATATGTATATATCATACATGTATTTGAATATTATTAGTAGAAAAGCAAACAAATAACTAAACATGAAGGTAATATTTTTTGACACGAGAAAAGTCTGTGCATAAACTGTCTATTCGAACAGCTGTTGAATAAATATCAAATTTTCAGCAAAATAAAAGAGAGAAAAAGGAATGATTTTACTTCGATATGAAATAGTAATTATTAATATTATTTTTGCTATGATTATCATTATGATTATTAAAAGGATTGCTATTAGTGGGGAATGATCACTGTGTCTATAAGTTTAATATTATCTTAGACTAGCGGACCAAGTGAATCTATTCCTACAGATATATACATATATATGTATATATATATACCAGACACTTAAATAAACAGTGACTGCATTTCTTTTTTATTATACATATGTATACTTTACCCAATGGTCTATAATCGAACATAATTTTCTGCCATATGCTGAGTATATCAAAGACCAAGAGAAACTATTAAAGAGAGAGAAAGAAAGAATGCAAAAACTGGAGAGAAACTGACAATCCTCTCGAGAATCTCGTTTTATTAGTTAGTTGCCTTCTGTCTCTTTCGGCTATTTTCTCCTCTATTATTTATTATCGTTTTGTATGATCAAATAAATACAACATCTAGAATTAAACACAAAAGACAAGAATCTTTAACTGCAGAATAGCTACTCAATTTTGCTTTTCCTGATGTTACTGACGATGATACTCTGAATGGGTCGAAATAACTATTGTTCATTTCGAGAAAAGTTAACGACAGACAAGACAAATGGATCATCTGTACTTGCCTTTTGATCCAGTACACATTTTGCACGGTAATGCGAATAGAATTTTTCTAATAAATCCGCTTTTTATATTCAAATAAATATATAGTGAATTTTTCCAGTTGTCTGGTTATTAAAATCAAACCAAGTCCAATAGACAACAATGTGAATTTAACTATTAAGTCATATATAGTTGAATTCATGAGTCAATTGAAGCTAGACCATCGTGGAAAACCTGGAAGCACTGGACGGCCGTTTCGTCCTTTTGTCATAGTCACATGTATTTGTTTTAATAAGAAACTTGAAATTCTAAGATTATAAATTATGCTCTACTTGATGTCATCAATGACAATAAAATAAGAAATATACAACTGAATGACTATCTAGCATGGCTCTCCAAATAGTAACATAAAAACTTGCATTCGTATTCATAACATTCTGAATACTAATTTTTTATTTAATACCTCAGTTTTCAGGGGTGCATAGAAGCCAAAGTGATCAAAAATAAATAAACATTAGTTTACGGATGCTCTGAAAGTATTCTTTCTTTGAGTCAGCTCTTTGTTACTTTTTTAAAACTGATTTGTTAACGTAGATAAAGAAAAGTTTACTGGGAATAAACAAGTTAGTGACTTTTAAAATGATAATACCCATTCATTTTCAGAATGATGAATAGGCTTATAATCATAGAAGGAATACTGCTTAAGCAAAATCTACCACGTCTCTCCAAAATCATCAAAGAATATTCGTCCGGACTTTTACATCAATATTTCTTTGAGAAAGTTAATGTGATGTAACCTTTCAGTTTCAAGCCAAAAACCTTGTTATTTGGAATGTTTATCAAGTTCAGTCATATGTGCTTATCTGAAAATCACAGTAACACTGGATAAAGAATTACTGATAATATTTGCCTAGTCCTTATACATACAAAAAACAAGTGCGAAATCAAGAGTATTATTCGTTTTTGTTCCACAAGTAATAACATTAAACACTAAGTAAATATTTCAATAACCAAAGCTTCTGTATTCGTATTAAATGCAATATATTGCCAACTAGTCTCCTTTCACTTAACCTAAAGAAAACTGTTAAACACAAGTCCAAATTAGTTTGTCTTATACTAACAATTAATAAAAGACCATCAGGTATTTCTGTATAAGTTTTACGCAAATGATTTTCACTAAATCTCCGGGACTCCTTGAAGACAGAAGTAAGAAAAAGACTCTGCTTCATGAGTCAACTGACTCGAGAGATAAAATAATAATAATAAAACGTTTAAATCTTAAATTCGCTTAGTATTGTTTGTTTGAATCTCCCCATTGATGTTTTAGGACTGCAACTGGTCAGTCTCTAATTGGCATATGTGCATACTGTGCGTATTGCCTCGATATAGCTTAAATCCACAAGCATGGTAAGCAAAGATGGATAGTGGTTAGCAGTGGAAT
>NC_031502.1:16746345-16809665 GCF_000237925.1 Schistosoma mansoni | reverse complement strand
TACCCGCATCTCAGAGTTGATGTTCACTCTGGGACGAAACGCGCGTCCTGGATTCCACTGCTAACCACTATCCATCTTTGCTTACCATGCTTGTGGATTTAAGCTATATCGAGGCAATACGCACAGTATGCACATATGCCAATTAGAGACTGACCAGTTGCAGTCCTAAATCATCAATGGGAAGATTCAAATAAACAATACTAAGTGAATTTAAATCTTAGTTATGAATAAAAGTAGTCTGCTAGTTAGCAGACAATATAAAAGAGTCAAGTTTATCATATATGATTTGGATGCTACACGTTACTTTTACTTAGGTTAAAATCTATTGAGATCACTTAACTGGGGAGCTAATATGGTAAAATACGCATTAAAATATCACTCATTCACTTTGCAGCCAGGCGCTTACTAAAATGAAGTCAAAACTCGCCTAATAGTTTGGTTCCTCTTTTGTTGGCGGAATAATATACTTATAATCAAAAATTTGTTTCTCAATTTGATCATGGCAACTCTTTTTCAGTTACTGTCATAGTTCCTATGCAAGAAAATCTATTGTGCAACTAACCACTTTATAAGTTTGACGTTACAACCGAACACTATTTCTCATAATGTTTGCTAAATTCAATCAAATTAACGACAAAAGATGTAAAATATCGATATAAAATTGAAGTATTCAAATTAACTCAGCTTATTCAAATGTTATTTTGATGGAAAATCATGTCAAAATAAATTTGAAAACTCTCATGAAAAGTTAAAAAATCGAAACTTTTCTATGTAATATAAACTCAAACTTACAGTATTTACTTCTTGGTACACGTGGCCCATCCACTGTCACTTTGATTGCTCTAGCATAGAGAGCTACAATTGGTGGTGTGGTTTCAATGGTGATGGTTATATTGAAAGATTTACCTGTAAAAAGAAATAAAAGTGTTATCGAGATTATATATATATATATGCAGTTTTAAGGATTTTTAAATCTACTACTATAATCTGAGTTTATGACTACTCATTGTAAATTTCTGTCGCAACATGCTAGCTCATTCTACAGAAGTCTGCATATTACCTTAGATTGTTTATTTGTAACTTCGTTAAAATTTGTAGAATATACCAGAAGATTGTGGAGCACAGTTTTTGTCTGTTTTTTCTCCTAATGAAACTAAAAATCTAGTACCCAATACTTTGTGTTAATTGTACGATGTAAAATGTGCGAATAAGTTACTATACTCACTATTTGTTGACTGATTAGTAATTTTGATTTTACTACCATCGATCTAGAGAATCGAATTTCTTATACTCCTAATCACTTACTAAACACTTATTGTAAATTTTTATTTTCAAAATCCAAGATTCTTGAATTTCCAATAATGATACTGAATAGCGCAGTGGAGACAGTAAACATGTAACTGTTTTTATCTAGTTCAAAATGATAGCAGATTTGAATACATTCAGAAGAACTTTGAAAGTTGATTTTTAAAAATGAATTATTTTGCAACATTCGACTTCTCTATCTAACCTGTTTAAACAAGTTGTGTTGTACAGATACCAAAGACTAAATCTTTTCTTTTTTCATTATCCTTCATGATAAGCCATATCAGATGATACTTTGCTAAATGAATTACATTCTCTATCATAAAGCAGTTGATGGTAAAGTATCTATTCATAATCCCATAATTTAATGAATCAGTAAAATGTTTTACTTTTGATGTAAAAAAGAAACAATTATCTTCACAAGGGGCTTTTGTGGAGGTTTCAGTGATTTTACAGTTGAGATCATGAGTCAAATGAAGCTAGACCACCATGGAAAACCTGGAAGCACTGGACGGCTTCCAGGTTTTCTATGGTGGTCTAGCTTCAATTAACACATGATTTCAACCATAAAAAAACAATTGTCTCTTGAACGATCTTTGAGTTTGGTTAAAGTATACAGTGATCTGTTTGAACAACTCAATGGTCAATATATTTTTTCTTCAGACTATTTACCAAGAGTTCAGCAAAAAGTGCTATTACTGAATAATTTCATTGAGATGAAACACTACTTTATGATTAAAATTAGCTGTTTCATGGAAATCAACTTGTGTATAATAAGAACAGCATTAGTTAATTTATTGGTAGAGTATCTTGATGACATAACTGATTAATTATAAAATATATGGATCCTTTATACTCACATTTTGTTATTACTATTATATCAAAATGTACATTTCTTGCTAGAAATAAATAATTATCACATTGAACACAGTCACCACCTAACCATAGTAGCTACAGCTTTTCCATAATATATGGGTTCAATTTGTTTCCATCTTAGTTGGAATGACCTATTCGAAATTAACTAGCTTATTCATTATTTCACTTTTTTTAGTTACAAACTCCGCTAATAAATTTGTAATTACCACCAGAAAATCTGACAGACTATTTTCCTGGTTAGAGATATGATATGTGAGATAATTAAAAAAAACAAGCAAGTGTATCATAGTTGACTTGTCAAAATACAATGATATGTCGTCTATTCTAGTCACGTGTATCTGTATGCTACACTATCTTTTATATTTAAATAAGTTCAGGTCATTTATGGGCAATTTAATATCCATATGGAATCCCTGTTTTATTTCCCATTTATCTTATTCTAAGTAGATAAATGCCATCAATTTGCAATAGAATAAACCACGAATTTCGGACTGAGTTTTTTTAAAAAAGCATACAGAACGTAGAACCAATATATTCCTTTGGTCTAATTACTTTTTAACTGTCTACTTTCTACATTGATTGAATATACTCACTATCATTTTCTTCCATTCATGGATGAAATATGAAAAAAAAAACAGAAACTTCACGGTAAAAGTAATAAAGCACTTAGGATAATGTCAACTAGCCTACTAGATTTAATGCAAGCAAGCAAACAAATGAGCAGTTAATTTATTTTCACTACTATTTTCATTGTTCACTTAAAAATTATGTTAGTGAAGGGAGAGAGAAAAATGTATGGAGTTTCCACGATTAACGATATTAACTTATATATCTCTTTTTTCCTTTACCTGTAAAATGAAATAACCAAAAAAAACTAATTAGACCAAAAAAATGAACAGACTAAACACTTGCTTAGTTCACTTATCGAATGGCGACACGTGTCCATATCACTGATGCACACTATTAGTTCAAATAGATTGAGACTTATATTGTATATCATTTAAAGTCTACACATTCACCTGGACACAAGTGAACATGTAAGCTGATAATTTGTTTTTTTGTTGTTTTTTTTTCGCATTTTACTGTCCAACTAACATTTTGATTGACAGCATCTTTTATTTGAAAAATAATTAAATTTCGTTGGTTTCACTAGTATATTATTAACACATAAGTCATAGTGATGGTTCCATTTTCATTAACTCATTTATTATTTTCTTTTTAAGTATGTGAAAAAGTGTAATTTAACTGAATTTACTTTATTTTTTCTTATTTTCCTGTAGGGTTATATGGTCAATGAACCACATGGTCTTTAAACACCAAGTCAATGCCACACACATATACTTACTTACATTGTGAACTAGCAGATGAAATCAATTAGAACAAACGTAATTGAGATAAACAATTTGCTCATCATAACTTCTTTTTTTAAATGTCATTTTTCTGACTAATTTCTGACAGGTTATAATAATTAGTAAAGTCATCTTCTGTCCTGTCATATTTTTACCGTTTATTGTTTAATGGTTACCAAGACTACATTATGAACATGTTCGTGATCTCATCTAATTTACAAATGAAATGGAATTGATAAGTTTCTTAACAGAGTTAATGTTTATTTGAGTTTTGTGAATTTAATTAACTTCTATAAATCCGATACAAGTAGAATGGATAGAAATAAGATTATTCAGGATAGATCCGATACAAGTAGAATGAAGGGAAATACGTTTGTTCTGGATAGAGATGAATGAGGATTGTTATTGTCTATTCTGATAACTTCAGCCAATAATATCTTCATTCAATCCGTAAGTTAACATTAGAGGTAATAATGGACAAATACTTAGAGGTAATTTGTAAATATGAACATCTAATAGGCGGTTTCTGAATCGAGTGAAGTAGTTGTATAAATATTCTTAAGATTCAGTAATTATCTATTTAGTATTATCACTTTGTACTGGGAACCGACTTCATATTTATCGAAAACAGTTAATTCAATATTCTGAAGGTATTTCTATACACTAGTTTGCGAATTCCTACCAGAATATTAGATTTCCTATTATTAGGTTTTGTATAATTATTTGATCAAAAATACTTACCAGTCTTCTGCTCTTTGAATTTCGTGTATCATAGTAGGTATACAATATTCACGAAGATCGTGAAGAAGGACATTATTTAATTATCCTAAAAATTAGTTTCACTGAGGGTTAATATTTTCATTAGTTCCTCTTGTTTAATGATATAATCTTCACAATATTTCCTGTTTTAACCTCTATGGTAAAGATTTGAACCTCATAAGAAACAAAGCGACAATCGACGAGAATAATAAACCTGATAATATTCATTTTGACACCATATCAGACAATAAGATTAAATATAATACACTTTTTCAATGATGCCTACTTGAACATATAAAAGTTACGATAGGACAATGGGAAGACGGAGTTATAAAGGGGACCGATTGCTTTAAGTAGAAAAGTTAATTTTTGCGATATGTCCCATGGGAACACTTCCAAATATTATTCCAAATGTGAGTAAAATTGAACAAACTAATTGTTTTAAAGCACTGGTCAATAGGTAAAATTTTCAAAAAGTGTGTTAAGTAAATGTCCTTAGAAATTTGGGTTTCTCTAAGACTGTAAACAAAAATAAGCAAAAATGTTGATCATTACCTATTCAACTCGTCTAGTCATAAAATAGGGTCGCATCGACATCCTTTTTGAATGCAGTATGTAAGCAGATAATCTCAGGAATAGTGTCCCAACAATGATATGTATATTAGTTGGTTATGTCACTATATATAACTAAATTTTCTAAACTGTTTGAATTTTTCCACTTGACCTAAGCATAATGGGTAACCCATTTGTCAATTCGCTAAAAAATAACGCGATATATTATAGCATTTCTTACATATGATTAAAATTCCAACCATCCAATAACTGAATTAACATTTCATTGCAGTCTGCTTAATAAGGTAAATCAGTCGAGATCTCTGAAATATGAGTACGGAAGGCCTTACGACAAATCCTTTCACCAGTGATAAATTTAATAGGCCTACTTCTCATTTGGATCAGATAGCAAATTCTATCACCATAATTAAGTGCTTCCCGTTGATGCTACAGTTGGACTGTTGAAAACCCAATTGGATGCGAGACATATATATATTCTTGCTAATCAATTTTCAATCGAAACTGATGTCTGACTAATGTCTTCAAGTTTCTATAATAAATTTGAGACCGAGAAACTGAAATGTTGAAAGAAAATGCAGTAGAATAACATTCCCTTCCGTATAGGATGAGTACAAATTTCCGGAGTTACACAAGGATCGCATTATCTCACAATGTCACTGTTCCATTTTCTACTTCTTATCTTTCTTGTAATTAGTAGACCATCGAATTAGATTCTGGTAGCTGATCATCAAATTATATTACCGTGAAATTTCACTCTTGATTATGCTAATGTTTCCGATGATAAATTTAATAATCTTGTTTGGATAGAGCAATGAAGATAAAGTTGGTACTCAAGTGACTACTAAGGTTTCTTACCTGATTATGACAACAAAATTTCAGTGAAATCTATCAATTAGTTTGTTTTGATCACAAAAAGAAGGCAGAAACCGAATTGATTAGTGTGTTCACAAGTTAATAAATTAAGTTATGACAAGCATAGCTCACAAACTAATTCGTCATAGATATGCATCGTTTTCATGAGCAACAGACAGAATATACTTCGGACCTCATAAATCCCTTTAATATACTGTTGACCGTAAAATAAAAACCATAATATGCAGGAGTAACGTATAACAGTGAATGCTCAAGTAAGCGCTTTATAACTTTTCTTTTGACTACTATCTACTGTTCTCAAAAAATCCCAATATATTTTCTGACTAAATAACAGATTATGTTTCACACAATCTGCTATTTTCCTGCCATAATTAACTTTCTAAAACCACTTACAGAGCAACCTCAGAAACGTGTCGAATTGAGAGCCAATGAATAAATTTACGTCAATTTAAATGTTTTAATTATCAACGCTAAAACTTATGATTGGTTCATTTTACAAAATATTTCACGCGAAAGAGAAAATTTTCTACCCTGCTGTCGATTTCTGTTATGTAATAAGAAACTTGTCACTTCATTTTACTGGAAGAAGCAAATTATTACTCAAGAAATCTCATGTCATGTACGGAAAACAAGATGTTATTTATATAGCGAAAGTCCCTTAAAGACATTGCTGAAAATATAAGTAAAGTTTCCACCATAAATACACTTGAGGCCTAAAAGTAACTTGTCTACCAAACACCAACTATTCAAAGTTTTATAAGAGTCTTTAAATCCCAGATTAATTCAAGTAACATTTTTGTAACCATATATTCTAGTTGACGATGTTATAATTATTGAAAATGCAGTTTCTTGGTCAAGTACTAGGCTTTATTTTATACTGTATGTGATGGCTGATTGCATTTTCTTAGGTGAAGTGAAGTTTGAACTTCTGCTCTCCTGCTTAAAAACCAAACGTCCAAACCTACGTGGTATACTTCTGCGGTAAACTGAATTAATGTCTCTTTGAGGGAATAGTAATAAAAACACTTAGTGTTGTTCCATCTTTTACTGTAAGGATAATGACACCATGTATTATTTTCTTATTACATTTTTACGAACCCATGTAGTAAAGAAATCTTTAGTTACTGAAAAATTCCCATCTTTATTTCCTAATTATTTTAACTTCACAATAAGAAAATGCAACTCACTGATATGAACGAATATAAATTAAATGTGTAGCGTCTAATATTTGCTTAATTGTTTGTTATCCTCAAACTTGTATATAAAATTGATTTAATCGGTATTCATATTTTAGTTAGACTTAGCTAAACACAGTTAGTTTTTGATGCTGAAGTAAATGGTTTATCATGATCAAAGGTTCCGGTGTAGTCCTGTCAGTTAGGTAAGCTAGTAATATTTCTCGTTAACTGCTATGCCATATCGATAACTTAACTGGAAAGGTTTTTGTCAGAGACAATTTCTAGATCTCTACTTAAGGTGTAATTACATTGACCAATAATAAAACAACTTTGAGAGGAATATACTTGGCCTTAATCAGAGTACTTATATAACATCAACCACGAATAATAATAGGTAACAACTCGATTGTGTTTCCTCTGATATTATATTACAGGTTATTTTCATGAAGTGAACATCGGTCCCTGTTTAGATACTTTATTTGTCACAGTTAAGTCAAACTTAGATTAATACTGGAGCAGTATTTTGAATCGGATAACCATAAAATGCCCTTTTTTGACTAAATGAGTTTACTGAGCACGTAATAATTTATGAACATGCTCTATAGAATTACATTACTTAGTGTTTTGAAACCAATATTTGTTTCATAAAAAAATCGCCTTCTCAATGTAGTGACCTAAAAAAGTGATCATATGATCGGCGCTAAAATGTCTTGGTGTTTCTAGTTTTTCAAGTTTTCAAATAGCGTTTTTACGATTTACCTGACTGGAATGAACTAAAAATGATCTTTTTTCAGTATCGTTTTTTAAAAGTTTTTGTTGACCAGAGAGATCTTTTGATAAAGATGGTCTTACATTGCAACACATTTAAAAATACGTTTGATTTGCTTCTTTTATACTGACTTATTTAGGATTATCTCACTGACAAATCAAAGAGGAATGCTTTGGTGATATGACAAATGGGTAAGAATATGATTCAATTTGAAGGACTTGTTAAAACAAAAAGAATGATGATAATGAGTGCTCTACGAAATCTCACTGAAATTACCAAAACTGGATACTGAATAAGAGATTTAGTGAATAGTGAAATAGTGAAGTTTGGTACAAACAGAAAAAGATTCTCACAAAATACAACGTTAGTATTGCCTACGCTTTATGAATTGTTAAACTACACTGTATTCGTAAGTACTATGTATTAGTCCAATGACACTATTCTTGTATGTATGAATTATTTTACGTATGAGATATTCTTCATAGCTAATTCCATGATTGAATTCATTTACTATTGAGAATTAATTTGGATAATTCTCATCAACTAGTTTATTGTAATTACCTTTGTATCTTGTCATTCAGAAGTACATAAAATCTCACTAATTACAATACCAGTACTTAATTCACCTACTATCACTACAAATAACATTAAGACTTTTATAACAGATAGTTCTTTTAATAAGCAAAACTGAACAGTTGACTATTCCATAGATTAATATTTTTAAGAAGATAAGTAAGTATCTGAATATTTATTATTTCCCTTATAAAATATTGAATTAACTCTGATAAATTAAACTTACAAAACTGACACAACAACTGCTGCCACAAATTAATTTTGCTACAAGAAAGATATCTGTGTGTACATTGGAGAGGGACACAGGGAGACAGAGGGAGACACAGAGAGAGCAAGAGAGAGAATGTAAATATTCACCTTTTAATATTAAAAAAACAACATTACAAACAAGTAGATTCCTATAGAATAAGTTATAATTTTTATACATTTAACAACAACTGTGGCCATTCCAGTTTTTAATAATAACCATCAATGATATCAACATTATGAACGTGATCCAACTACTACTATTACAATAACAACTAATACTACAATTAATACTTATACTACTAGTACTACTAGTAGTAGTGCTAGTACTACTACTACTACATAAAATAAAACTTTACAAAAACACTAACAGCTATGTCAAACTCTTGTATTGATAACAACATCGGTTTGGGAGTAAAAAGTGTATTAAGTGAAAATATTTGTTTGTTTGTTAACTTTGATTAAACATTAAAACTGTTTATTGAAGAACAAATTTACTGACGACATGTTTTATTTGAAAAAAAGTCTAATGATACAGTAAAAATGAACCTATGGGATAATCTGCAAAATGTCTAAGGGTAAATACATTGGTACAGAGAGATAAATTAGAAAAGAAAGGGGGAGGTGGTGAATTAAAATACTGTAATTATATTATATTAACAAGAATCGAGGTGTTAAATAGGTTGAAACTTTTTTATTTTATCTTATAATTTTCTGTTCCCCCTCACCTTCACTACTATAAAGTTACTAAGGGTGGATGGATTGAATACGAAAAATAATTCACCTAATTGAATAGAAACAACTGCTTCTAATACAACGAACAATTATTTTATATAGTTTCATTAAATTTGTATGCTCTCATGTTCAGTACACAGTGTTCTATGTTCTTTGGTATATCTATACCAAAGGATTGAATTTATTTATGTATATCTGCAAATTGTTAAACAGACTGATATGATGTTTATAAACTTGCGCAAAAATTTATTGATAACCTTGTCATTGCTGTTTTGATTATTGCTTTAAGTCTATACGAAAATCTAATTGAAGTATCTGTCCATTGAAAGGCCGATTACTAATGTGTTTGTAACTGTGTGTGTTCAGCGAAAAAAAAAACATAAGGGTGGAATCAAAAGTTAATAAGACGAAATAAATTAGAATTACACAAAAAAATCAAAAGATTAATTCGAATCAAAAATTAATACACGCGCCTGACGCTATTTCATCAATGTTATTTTACACACACGCACAGTCTTTCTTTCTGTTTCTATGTTTTTGGTTCTTTTCATAAAATCTCAGTAGTTGTTCTGATCTATTATTGTTGTTTCTGTTATGCATAACTTGCTTTAGGATTGTAACTTTTTTAGTATACTTGTTTTTAGAGCTTATTGAATTTCATTGTTTGCATCATGGATTCAGAGGTCTAAAAGTTAAGCGATTGCCTCCAGACCTAATAGTGACGAATAAAATCCTCAGTAGGTTTGTGGATGAGCACTACTAAAGAGCCTAAAAACCATCTGTACAGTGCCTCTTAGTTCTTAATGGTTGTCTAAGGTCAGTGTGTAATGTGAACTATGTAATATTTTTGTTATTCTATACAGAGTATTCAGTCGCTGGATAATTATAGATTAATGTTGTCTGTCCATACTAATTTCACATGAATAAAATAGCATTATTTTCCTTTTCTTCTGAATCAACTATGAAATAACGATAATGACACAACTGCTGAGAAATCCATCAGTTAAGCTTAATATCATCAGCATAGTTATACCATATTATATAATACAAGTAAGTTTTTCCAGTTATTTTTCATTAACCACTAGAACTTTTTTGGAACAACTTTAATGTTACTGAAGTATTTCTATCAAAAGAATGAATAAATGACAAAAATCATCAAACTGATCAACATAGAATCTACCTACTCCATATTCAATGAGTATTCAAATTACCAGGGAAAAACTGGTTTACATTAGATGATATTATGATAGTTTAGAATTTCTTTAGAAAAGACAAATAAAATGAGCATTTAATATTTAGAAATTTCATATTGGTAGATTAGTTTATTTGGATTGTCATTGAAATAATGGCCAATCAAATTAGGTGATGATTCTTATGTGTAGCAATGTAATGAACATGATGTCAACTAACGAAAATCATACTTAGTGAATGACTAGAAACTATAATCCTATCTATACATAGATAGAGGTGTTGCGTAGCTGATAACAGTTGTCAGGATACCCAAGCTCAGGATAAGACCATTCTCTGTTACTCATTAAAGTAACATAGCTACATATTGAAGGCAAATGTGATTTTTTGAAAATGTGCAACTGGTTATCAACACTATCACCAACTTGAAAAATGCCTAGTTCAATGTCTTTTGAAGCTTCATCAGGTTTTCTGTTTGTAAAAACAAAAATTACCGATCGATTACGTAATTTTATTTTTTTCACATGTAACGATGATGGTGTATTACACACATGTGGTCAAGTGAAATTAATTAATCAACCAAAAACATAAATAATAACTACACATGTAAATGTAAATAAATAATTTAATGGTAGATTAATACTCCCGTTTTTACGTAAATATTCAAGGGTTTCAACAAAACTAAAGTAAACCATATATACACATATATAGGTATGATTGATAGAAGGGTATTCATAAAACTTTGTCAATTTTCAAGGTTTACAACTGGTTAGTGAAGGGAACCTATCAATCATTTAGTCACTTCACGAAATCCATAAATTACGTTCTTATCCATTACAAAATATCTCAAATTGAAATATTATTATTAATTTGACCCTATTCATAAAGTTAATAATTAAACCCACGTGTATTTCATATTGAATCACAGTGGTTATAATAATAATAAAAATAATAATGGTAATTATTATTATCACTGTTGTTTTGATTTTGGACTTGTTTACTCCTTTCATTACTTGATAGTTAGTTACTTGGAAAAATCATGTTTACAATTAAGAACAATGTGTAAATAATAATTGTTACCACCATTATATTATTAGTAATGGTGATGATGGTGATAACTTACTAATATTTAAAATACCTTTTTGAATAACAAATTATAGGACATGAGGTATCAGGGGCTATTGAATCGGTTATCCACAGGAATATATATTTAACGAAAATATTCGGTTACAGAACAGAACCCATTGAAAGTGAGTAAAATTGATAAATACCGTCAGATATAGTAGAATCGAAGTATAATTTAACTTTATACTACTAAGTTAGTCTTCCACATTTTTGATTGTCTTATGAAGTTTCACTAGTTGTTAGGTTACCAACGTAAGTAGGTTTCTACACAAAATGATCAATTGAAAGTCTTAAAACTGAATACAACAATAACGTATGTTTTTGTGTTTACTCATAGTTAATTCATCATTAAAGAGTTTATTAGTCAACGATATATAACATCTTTCTGCTAAAGCCTTTGAATTAGGCACTGGTTTAAAGAAATTAAACACACAAAAAATTTGAGATGATATTTACCAGGAATATACTAGTTAAGTCCACTTTAGGGGAAATGAATCCATTGATAATTATATTTAACAAAATCCTAATACTCTGGTAAAGTCAAATCACTGCCAAATTTCCTTAAATAGTCATTTTTATGCGCATCATAAATCAAGGAGTTGATTAAATCAGAATTTTTACTAAATTACTTTTACCACAGGTGTGGGGTTCAAAATTATCATTATTGTGTAGTTTGGTCATGTAATTTTAGAACCTTGTTAGGACATCTATGTGGCTTTTTGGATGATGATCGAATTCTGAGATATAAATCTACTATAGTGAAGTACACTAATACTATAGTAGAGTGAAAAACTAAGACTTTTATATAAACACCTTTTAGTACTTTCGTTGAATTATATACAAATGGAAATATTTGAACTAAACAGCCAAAATGAACAGTCAAAATTCTGTTGGGCACTGAAGAAATAATCAAGGGTCAAGTTTCATCCCATCTGTTATGGAACCATTCATTTACTGAGTGTTTAAACCAGAAACATTCGACTTTTAGTTAATCAATATTCATCATTTCTAAAAAAAGAACTTTTTAAGCATATATGAACACACATATTTTAATGAAGGATAAAATGTAATGATCACAATATGATGGTAAACTTTGAAGTCAAAACTTGAATGTGATTTTACATACATAAAACTGTGATTAGTTGGAATTATATATCCCAGATATATCCTGGATATATAGACCCAGAACTGAACACTCACAAGTTTAAAAATAATGAGACTCATTGTTTTAATGGAAAATATTTTAGATCTTTCAATGGTTCTATAAAATAAAACAATTTAAATCCAGACAAAACTTATACCACACAATAGACTCTAAAGCATCTCATTCACTAAAACTATATTCAATCTATAATATCTTCCATTATGTGAACCGTGAAGTTGCACTATAACTGTATACTAATAACAAATCCATAGCGCTAAGAATCGGTAGTATATTTAGTTGATTTTACGGCAAAAAGCCATATAATGATGATGTAGCTTCTTTTGAATGAACTTAGAGTAACTGTACCAGTATACTTACACTGAGTGTTATGCTGGGAAAAGAGAAGACGCCTTATGAAACTAATGGTTTATAACTATGGTAGACAATATAATGGATCATTTGTATTAGTGTTCACTTTCTCTTTCAGTTGATTAGGCTTAGGTGTTGGTTCGTTAATAATTTAATAAATCACTTGAATTTTTGTACTCCTAACATGTAAGATTATTTCTTCATGCTTTAAGCAAATAAAGAAAGTCAAATTGGCGGCCTGTTTAAACATCTGGGCTACCTGTTCCTGTCATTTAGATATTTTAACAAGTTATCTAATTTTGTTTGTTTTAATACATCATTATCGATATTAATTGCACGACTTATTCAGGTGCGTTTCTGAAAAGTGTACAACCTTTCGCTGTAAAGGTTACAGAAGGCCTAATCAGAGATATTGTGGTTGCTGGCATTATGCTGCGAGAAGAATGTACATTATTCAGATGTCGATTGACTGGGCTGCTAACTTCTAACTGGCGATCACTCAATATTTATCGTCAGGAAGGACGAAGAAGTAAGAAACGGGAACCTGTTGAAGTACTTTGTGCTGAGAATTCTATATTGTACCAAAAATATAATATTGAATAAAGCTAATAATAATAATAAAAGTGAATGGTAAATTGATCAAATCAACGGTAAATAAAAATCAAACAGTATTTCATGATGTCCCACTAGTAACACCTTTCATGTAATACGGTCCTGTAACACTAATGAAGACTTGATTTATAAAAATGTATCATTCATACCTACCATAGATATTATTACCTAATCTATTAGTACTACCACAAACTTATTTTTCAACTTATTAAAAGGGTATTAACATCTAGAATCGAAATATTTAAGTTTTAAAGATGTCCACAATAAAAACAAGTCAAAGTGATTAGATATTTATTATACTGTTAGTATGATTTTGTTTCAGTTCAATAATCAAAGTCCTCATTATTATCATATTTAGGTGAATATTGGAAAAAGGATGCCGAAAGCGACTTGAAAAGAACGGAGTTCAAAGCAAAAACCTAATCATTGAAGCTCGAATCCTATAATAAATTGATCATAACCCCAAACTACTCTTATAAACAAACATGATCAGGAAGTAATTAGATTTTAGAATGATTTTTGCTTTCACCCTAACCAGTGATTAATAATAGAGAACTAGCAAAATAACCAAACCATTTCATTATTGCCTAATGACATTGAATAAGGAAACAGAAAATAATTTCTGAATCAATCAAATAAATAAAATTGAATAAAATATGCAATTCAAATTATGGAATACAATTAATAATTGCGAATAATAGTTAACACTTACCACGACCACTGCGACCAAGAAACCGTAGATCACTAAATCGTGCTTCATGGCCATGCATTATTGTAACTGGGTTTTTTAATTCAGCACATGGGCGTTCTTCATTTCCCGCTGTCACAGTCACACGTGTACCATCTGGTACTGGGATTAAACTGACTACACGAAACTGACTAGGTAATGATTTATTTGACCTCCAATGTTTAGGTAATGGTGTACATAATAAGTGTGGGTTACTTGTTGGAGCTAAATCTGTGGTATGTTCACGTAAAGCACGTTTCAGTGTGTATTCAGCCAGAAGAATATCTGACATCTTTATTTTGTTAAAATAAGTCTGTTAGTTCAAGTAATTTATCAGAATGTGAATAAACAAAACACTTTTTTATTATTGCTGTGTGTTTCCCAATAACTATGATAACTGCATAAGAAAGTGACGACAGCAATTTTAGTTGTTTAAATCGTCAATTGTGTTTAAATAATTTATCAATGTGTACACAGAGTAAGAAATAAGTATGTCTTGTATCTGGTTCAATTGTTATTCATACGAACCGAATCGAAATTATGACAGGTGAATGTTTGGTTTGGTTATTCTATTGATGATAATGATGATGACGATTATGACTATGATAAATTGTCACACTGTGGCTTCTAGTTTTGCAGATAGTTATATATATGCACGACATATTTTGAAGTGCGGATATGATGGTTTGGAAATGCTACATGTATTTGTGTTTGTATGTGTGAATAGCCCACTAATACATAATTTAACCACTCATTGGATAATGCTCTGTATATAATCTAATAATATTAGAAGTCATAAGATTCAGTGTTCGTGTGTATATATATGTAGATGAGAAACGTAAACCACTCCACAATTATGCTTAGACAGTGAGATTAAAAAAGACAGTTTAACTATAATCTGATTTGATAAGAAAGGGGTTTGTGAAGAGCAAGGAACAAATTTTAACAACTCAATTGTGATATTTTGTATACGAGCAGTTAATTTGATATTGCTGTATCTCTATGTTGGTTTCCGTGGCCAGTGTAATAGTTTTCGTTGGTGTCACTGAATAGGTCACTAAACGTCTGTTTGTGTTGATTGTTTGTTGGTTAGTTGTTTTTTATTAACTTTAAGTACATACATGAAAAAACTAACCTGAAAATATCAAGGTGAGACAGCAGATGCGGAAAGTGGTGATCTACTTAAATGATTGGTGAAAATTTCTAACCCCTTAAATTGTGGATAGACTGGAAAACAAAAATGAATACTATAGATTTTGGTTAGGGGAAAAATGGGCAGAATATCTGGCCACAAATAAAAGCAACACACATCAAATCAGACTTTGTTGGTTAGACCGATATTTGTTTGTGTGACACGATGTATGTGCGTGTGTGTATGCCAATGGAAGTAAGGCATGAATATACTAAAATATATCAACATAAAATTAGTATAACTGTGTATTGATGAATATCATTTTACTAAAGGAAGAAATTATGTAGATAATTATTGCGAATACTTCTTCTTCCCTACTTTATATTTACAGATATGTTAAATGGTTACTAATGGGTATATCAAATATGTGTTTGTTTGATTAAGTAAATGGTTGTGTCCATCCAAATACTCAATCATATGCTCCTAGTGACTAGCTTCATCAAGTATTTCCTGGAGTTCTATTGAAAAGCCGTTGCCAGTGGAGTCCGACCGTATCTGTTGTAGAGACAGTTACTGAAGACGGTGGTGGAAGGTCGCGCAATATCGTGGGTTAGTGGAAGTTAATCTTTAACACCGTTGGATACCGGCTCAGTAGTCTAAATGTTAAGTGTTCGCGTGCGAGACCTGATAGGTCCTGGGTTCGAATCTCGCTGGCGGGGTCGTGGATGCGCACTACTGAGAAGTCCCACACTAGGACGAAACGGTCGTCCAGGTTTTCCATGGTGGTCTGGCTTCAACTGACTAATAAATTCAACTATTAAAACAAATACTATTTGCTTTAAAATGTTTCTCATCTAAAGTGAATTAAATTTCAAATCATTGCAAATAATTCAATTATTTTCTCTGAGATTCGTCTACTCTATTAATTCTTCATAATTGTTTACCAAGTAACATCACGATAACCAAATCAGAGTGTAGATTGTAAAAATTAGCAATTATTTCACTGGGGCTCACGTTATCATAAAACCGATTATCGCCTTTATTGTTGATTATTGATTCTTTGTGTATATTGTGTACTAGTTGTTTGATCTGTTTTGTTGAGTACTAATTAATTAGTATTAAGTTCAAGACTTAAGTCATAAAACCAACTCCCTTTGAAGAACAAATGAGTGATTACTGAGATTCTTGTATTTATCGACTCGTCGAGTATAGTTTTTATTTGGTATATAACATCTATTATAAGGTGACAGAGAATAAATCGTTCTATATACTCCGGTCTAATGAAGGATTATTTGTGGTTTGAACAGTTCACCAGTAACAGTTCTCACTGTCATACTTCGCAACTCAATTCAATTTTAGGTGGAAAATGCATTTCATCTGGGATTTCATGTACATGCTCTTGATAGTTTTCTTGTTCCTTACTTTCTATTACTTAACACTGCAAACTTTCAACATATTGGTCGAGACTGGAACCTTCAAAGATTCTATTAAAGTAGTATATTCACTTAATACAGAGGCGCTTTACTATATTACAAATAACCCGCTTAATGCTTCTTGATCTTAAATGTTTTTTAGTCCATTTGGACTTTTTAAAAAACAGAATGTAAGATTAGCTAGCAATATCTTCAGTCTACCGGATTAAACTCATCTGTTTAGAAATCAATTATTAAATTAAATAAGATAATTAGAAATTACTAATTATAGATGCTTTAGACTGAAAAATTTCTGAAGTATACATATATTGCAAAATACTAAGAATCACTTCTCTTTTGAACAAGTCATTGTTAGAATTATGATTCTGATTGGCTTGTTACCCTTTACGTTCTCCGGGAAGATAACCCAAAAACGGTGCTGTGTTTTCGGGAAATGTTGTTTGGACCTAGATGAATTGGTTCGAAATTATTTTATTTCTATCTATGATAGTGACGAATTCTGCTTGAATTTTTGTCAATACAATCCAACTGTTTTTGGAGTAAAACACTTATACAAAAAGCAAAATATACTCCTAAACAGTTAATCATAGAACGAAGTATGTAACATCGTTTTTGACTATAAGATCAACGGCTTAAAATTTCTGATAATAGTACAATATGGAAATAAATCCTATTGGGAAATTTAAATCATAACAAAATGACACTTTCTTATCTTCCGATAAGCCATTAACTAAAATAAAGTATGATTACGACTATTACCTAAAGGCAAATTTCACACTCGTATTACTTTTTACGTATCTACTGCAAGTAAAGTTACTACTATTACTACTACTTGGCTGGGGTCCGCGTGACTATCGTAACCAATGGTTGGAGACTCTGGGTGACATGGCTCAGAATCGATCACAATGGCGTAGGTGTATACACTGTTTATCTTCCCTTAAACTTTGAGATTGAAATTGCTTCATATCTGTCTTTCATCCTCTACTATATCCTTATATACAACCCTTCTTTTATATATTAACACCACTAAATTAACTACTTCTATGAATTCGGTGTTCATCTTGTTGTGCTAATGAGGTGTGACAACTTCGACCGATGCATATATGTGCTTGGTCCTGCGTTGTAGCTGACTGACTGACTGACTACTGCTACTACCATTACTAATACTATTACTACTGCTACTACTACTACCACTATTACTACAACTACAACAACTACTACTACTAATACTGCTACTACTACAAGCTAGAAAAAGACTTAAGTGGCTTTTTCAGCAACTCCATATTTTTAAAAAAAATTAGTGTTATTGCAATTGGTTCTTTTTGTAACTTAAAATTACCAGAAAAAGGATAATGAATTAACCGAAACAATTAACGGAAATGATAAAAAGTAAATAAACAAAATGAATTACAATATGTATGTATGAATATTTATAGGCACTTAGTGGAATAGTAACAGGATATTTGATAGTATACATTCAGGAGCGTAATGAATAAAAGGAAATAAATTTGACAATATAATTTTGTTATTTTATGGAATAACAAGGCGGGAGGTTAATTATGAACTGGATAAATCAAAATTATTTATCGTAAATTGCTATTCAACAGAGTGATTCAATGAACTGATTTATTAGAAAACAAGAATAAAATAATGGTATGTATAAATAAGGCGAAACATCAAAATCGAATTGTTTTTTTCTCTCTTCCCCTTAGGTTTAGATTGTTATGAAAAATGAATAAAATTTTAAGTGTGAGTCAACTAATGTTAGACAACCAGGGAGAACCTGGAAGCACTGGACGGCAGTTTCGTCCTATTGTGGGACTCCTCAGTAGTGCTTCCAGGTTTTCCCTGGTGGTCTAACTTCAATTGACTTACGCTTTCAACTATGAAAATACTAAATCTCCACAAAAAACCCCTTCTGATAATTTTAAGTGTTTTAATTTCAACCATTGAGGGTTATATTGTTCAATATTAAATTGTGAGTTATGTGCCAAGATTTTTTGTTATAAAAAAACTTATCATCCGGAATCCATTATTTTGTCAAAGTATCAACAAGATAGCTGTGTAATTTAAAGAAACCCTTATGGATACACACTTTACATCCAAATGCAATTAGCTAGCATTATATTTCATATATAAACCTATTGATCAATTACAAACGAAAATCAGTTTAATTAAATAGCTACAACTCTCGATACCAACAGTAAGTCGAATTCAATCATCAGAAAAATATGAAACAATTCGATTCCGAATGAACCGAGAAGCCGCAATTACTTATCTTATATGTTAATTAGCAAATAACCTCCTGATCGCCATCTATAAGAACGAAAGAGTTGATAACGGAAGAATACCTGTGACCGGGTTTTGACAATAACCCATCTTCCCTTATCGTCCAAATAAGAAGAAAATGATTTACTTTGAAGAACTGTTGTATATCAGCAATCATGGTAAAACTAAAAAATTTAAATAACTCTGTAGTGATAACCCTTAACAAATCCCAGATGATGCAAAAAGTATTCACATGCTGTAATACGCGATTTCATTTTGAACAAGTGATACCGTGTGGACTAGTTACAATTTACGAATTATATAAATAAACCTTAATGTAACCAACTCAGAAAGTCAGAAATTACAAAAAGGGGTTTCAATGATAATAAAAGATGGTAGAGTTGTGTTACAGATTGAACACATCCGTAGATTATCTGAAGTTGGACTTATTGCATGGAAACAGCGTAGTTCATGCTTTCAGTTAGCCATCAGAAGATTTTGATGGTGCATACTGCTATCACTAAAGTTTTCGCCACCATAAGGAATACACAACTATTGATAGGATTATAATAAACCACCACTGCTAAGTAGCTTGATTTGATCAAGCGATGAATTCTGTCGGTCCCCTAATAAACAAAAGCCTGAACTGATGAATATTTGAAGACCTATCCGCAACCACGAGCGGACATTTAACTATACCAAGCAGTATATGTGTTTGAGTATAGAACAAAACTAACAAGGTGTAAAATTACTTGACACCTGGCTATAATAAATCGAATTGTCTACTTTCCAAACGATTTAGTGTTAATTTTTGTTTATTAACATACATGTTAATGAATTTCCCCAATAATAGTCTTCTATGCAAATGCTCTTCAGCGTTGAAATTATCAATAATTTTAGGACTTAATTAGCTGTAATGTATTCAACTGTCAAATGTACAATGGCGAGATAGGAATTTGATTTTAGTACTTTTCTAAAGAATAAAATGACTCAGAATGACTTTCAGTTTAATGTATGTGTGATTTGAATTTACCTCTTCAAAAAAACAACATTAAAGCATTTGTCTCCATCGACAAAAGATTATAGCCACATAGAAGTGGGTTAATTCTGGTAATGGACATTCTTGTTTTGTTTCACGTTGTTCAAAAAGGAGATTATTGTTTGTTTATATGTTCTTTTTTAGGCAATACAAGAAATACGTCTCATGCATCAGTATTACACACATATATCAGTATCATCAATGATACTGACAACAAGGATCATATTATAATCTGTAACACACACAGGTAAATAAAGAAATAGATGGTTTGATTAATAAACATACGAAAACTATAAATTTATGACAACTTTGCCTAATGTCTAAAGAATTTCCATCAGTTCTTTGATCAGATTAATTTTAATTATCATCGTTCTTTAGACTGTTGTATATCTTTCCAATTTTATTGAGTTCCATTTCACTTTCTACCGTTCAAGAAGAAGAAAAACATGACCAAAATAACGTGTATAAGCTCGTTTATTCTAGCTAAATGTTTCCAATGATTTCCAGGCAGTTTATAAACAATAAACTGTTCTTTTTGTTTTTATTCAAACAGGACACCATCTGGTGTCACCGATAACCAGTTTCATAAAATATAAGTTTCCCAATCATTAAATTTTTTTTAACTTTGGCATTATTTTGGCCCCAACCACCCCAAAAACCTATAATTGATTCTTCTCGTCCATATATATTTAGATAATTTCCTTGAAATGTATCTCTATTATCCAACAACAGTAACAGGATAAACAAGGTGTTTCTAAAGTCTTGAGTTCATTCATTATGTTTATTTATAAGTATCCTTGGAGCGTTATTTATTTATAGTGACAGCTTTTTACGGTTATTACTTTTAATAAGTAGAGTTGGTCACGCGTTGCCAATTTTTTTCTTTACTAACAGGACAGTACACCTGTTTCACTATTTCATATAAAATAACTCATAATATATCTTCCTATTTCTGACTAAAATGACCTTATTTTTGATTTGTAATAGACTAGACTTGCATGTTGTTTAATCATATTTTTTTGATAGATTTAACCCTGTTTGACTAAGTAAACACCTAATTTATTTATTTATTTGTTTATACGGATACTTATGAAAATAAGATAGGCGAACGGATACATTTACATTGTCATCTCCAAAGTGAAAGCTATAACATTATGTTTGTATAATGAGATGACTATTTCATGTTTTTAAAGACAATATTAAGGGTACTAATGGTTTTTGTGTATTTCAGTATTTCTAAGGCATTACGATCTTTAGATGAGTTCATTATAAGGAGCATTAAATGATATACTTTAAAATACTTTATCTAGATAAACAAAAACCCTCTACAGTATATTAAAATAAAATACTGTATTCATAATTAACAAGTAGTGCTCTCAGAAATGGTAGAACTGTATTCAACAGCTAGTCAAGGAATTCAAATAGTATGAATTTCAGAACGTATTTTACAAAATGTTCATGGAGTATAACAAGTGTATGACATTTTACTAAAGCTTCTTTGATTCCTATACATAAATACCAGAAAGCATAAAATGTAGTTAGATAATGTATACAGGTCGATCATTATTTAAGAACTTTTAAAACTAATGGGAAAATACAGACTGGACTTCAACCACTTTCTGCAAGTCAAGTCAGTAGCAACCTCATTTACTTAAATCTCTTCATGTGATTGGTTAGGCATAATACATAGATTTATCGACATTCTATTAATAAAACAAAGGGATTTTAAAACGGTGTTTACTTTCTAGTTAAAGTTTCTTGTCTATTCTTAACTAATATGTTAGGTAACAAATAGCAGACACGGTTTTATTTAGTTAGTTCACTTCAAAAAGTTTAAGAATTTATAAAACGTCTTCGAACTGCTACCCACTGAAGATTAAACTAAACCACTCTACTAAAAATAAGCCAATCACAGTAAATATAAAAATGACTTGGACTATCAACTTAGGTCGCCTGAGTAATATGACACAGATGAAATGGGTGTCAGGTTTGTTATCCACTCAATGTGTATACAATCATTAAATAACCTGATTTAAAAATTTTCTAAAGGGCTTATTTAATTTCATACCATGAGAGATAATGAAATATGGATTTTCAGATTCTTTATATTGATGAGAAGTTAGTCTTACAGTATTACGAGTTTACACCTAAGTCATCAGTGTGCTTTTATCTAACAGTTCGACGATATGATAATTTCAAATAACAGTTACCAAAAAATCTCCACTTAGTTCCAAAAAAACAAACCAGTCCGTTGAAATTATATATATATATATATATATACCAGAAACTATGATCTGACAATAACTGATCACTTTGTAGAACTAGGAACCGGTTTAGATTCAGCCTGTAACGGCAGTGCGATCGAAAACTTTGTATTTAAAGAGTCAGAAAAAGTCATGGTTTGGTGGGTACATCAACCACCAACACCCAACTACTGTATTAATGCTATTTCAAATGATCTCAATATTTTGTATATTGTTTTACAAAATAACTCTTTCGGCATTCTTTTATCGCAGTGGGGAAGTATTTAGGAAGCACACGAAGTAATTCTAAAAAAAATATGATTTGGATAGACAGTCCTAACTCAGAAAGAAACATAGGTCCAGTCGTTAAAAAAATATAAGTTGGAGTTTAGTAATTAAGTTTAGCGCATGAGAGTTCAAAGTTGGGGGTTTAAATTAGGATGATGTTTTAAGGTGTACAATAAAGGTTTCTACAGTTAGCAACAGGGTTAATTTTAACTTTGGGTTAAAATATTTAAATTGTTACAAAAACGATTTAAATTATTTTAGGCAATCACACACAAAATTCGTAGATTGTCTTCAAAAATTCATTTATGAACAACAAACCGCTATTCCGAGTTACTTGCACCACAATCTTTATGACTCATGGCTAAGATAAGGATCTTTTGTACTTATGTGTAGTTAGGTTGCTTCACTGTCATTCTAAAGAACAGTTTATGAACTATTAAGAAATAGTTTTATTTTTTTTATTACCATTTCGTGTTTCATATAGAAGTATCTAAAAAGACTAGAATTTAAGGGACGAAAATTAAGTTTCTCTCTCTAAATTGAATATACAGAACTTATCGATAGATTATACATTACTTTTTAATCAACGATTATTTCTACACTAGAAAGTAAATTCTATATTTTCCAAGTGCGACCTGTCGTGAACGAAATAAAGGTACTCATACATCTTCAGAAATGTAAGTAACTGAGGTAATAAGCGATACTAACCGAAATATTATCTCATCATGGACACTTCACATCAATAGTTTGTCATTATTTTGTTTCGATATCTCCAAAGTAATCGATAAATACATGTCTAAAAGGATTCAGTCACTAAGATCTACTTCTAGTCCTTTCTGTGCAAATTTACATGAAGTCTACCGTGATGATTCAAATTCAGACAGACGGAAAAAAGATAACTAGTGGTTTTCAAGTTTACTATTATGCCATATTTCTTCTGCTTTGATTCGGTTGGTATTGCTATAAATGACTATAATTCGAACAAGTCGACATTAGATTGACTTGGTAAGACAATTAAAAGATGAATACTTTACTCTACAGCTGGACTATAACCAGTCAAATATCGATGAATCAAATTTTATTAGAAAATGATTAACAAGTATTAGCAATCCATATAACAAAATATCATAGCTTCAAAAATTACTTAGAAGCAATCAACTAGACCCAAAATAGGTATATTGGATGAAGAGAACTAACATTAAAACTGTACTTTCGTTTACATTTATTTTAATCTGAACTAAACTATATTTTGCTCTGAGAAATGATGTTTACCTTCAGATCACACAGCTTAAGTTCTATTTGTAGGTTTCTATATGCCCATCAATAGTTATAGTTAAGGTTGCTTTTGTGGTTATTTTAATTTATCTATGTATTTGATTTCCATGAGAGAAGTATTCTATCTCTCTCCAAACATAATGTTCAATGGTTCACAAAAAGTATGAAGAGTGACATAAAAATCAAACTCTATAACCCTGCTCATATAGAGTGAAGATCTAATAGTAATCAATGGATTAAAAGTTAGAATAATTTATATTCACCCTTTACTTGTCTTTTGAGCAACACGCCTAATGAATAAAGTTTAATATGAAAAAAAAATAATAACAACAAACAAAATGAATTGGAAGAAACCGAATAAAACTCAGGTAGACATTGTTTATATTGAATCTGAGAAAAACAAAAGGAATAAAGTTCTTGAACAATATTCTGTCTACCCAATTTTATTTGTTCACTCATAACATAACTTTGATAGAATAGGTGATTTTTTGAAACTTTCTAGAAGGCGTCAGTCAACTATTCTTTTCATTACTATTATTGTTATATTATCACTATCGTTTTCATCGAAAAAAAACTTGGTCAATTCAAGGTGTGACCCCAATAAGAATGTAACCAAACCAGCTATTCAAAACAGTGCTTGGTTTTTCTAGGGCGCCATATAGGAAAAGACACAAATAAACAAGTAAAGTTCGCTGCATGTGGCGCCGAAGTTAAAACTGATATAATGAAACTTCATACATGTCTATGTGTAGAAGAAATCATGAAAAGTGTATATTTTTTATTGATAATAACAATAGTGATGTGAATTTGGGTTGAATGAATGGCATTTCATACCTAGAAGTTAACAGAATTTCACACATATATGACTGGTTGCCAAACATAGGTATTTATTCGTACAGATACGTAGGTAATGTGGTCAGCCTTATTTAATATCCGACAATGTGTGTGTTCCAAATATGATTAACCTTCTCTATTGTTCTGTCTTTAGAATTTTCACCTTCTCATTGCCTTATTATAAAAATTGATCATATCACTACTATTAATAATATAATCAAACGGGTAATTTCAATGGTTCCCGAGGAATGTTCACACCTATTTTCATTTTATTTCATTTCGCCCTTTTTCTGGCTGTCCCCTGTTTGCTTTCATGATTGTTTGAAGTGTTATAATGATAAATTCCATGTATCAAAATATGACTGACATTAAAATTAGTACAGGTTTACAGGGTCTGTACTATAAAAAATGTTAAGCTGACAATTGACGAAGTATATCTATATTGGTCACATGGTAATATTTCTTTATAAATAACATTGAATTTTTCCACTTAAACTTGATGGTTACTTCTCTTCATATGAGATTCATAAGGCAATTTTCAATGTTAATTTAATCACGCAAACTAATGTTTCTTTTTCTAAATTAATTAGAATAATAATTAAAAATAAAAAAATTATTTTTTTCTATTTTTCTTTTTCTTTTTTACAACTAAGGGGAATGATTGCCTCCATTTAATTCAGTCAAGTCCAATATTATTTTTGTTTTCTCATTCAATAAAGGTAACTAAATATAGACGATTTCATATTTGGTCAAAACAATAATTTGTTTATTGTGCACTTTATAAGAAAGGGAGAAAAATCACAGAACAGTAATAAGATAAATAACTCAACAGAAGATGAACTTTTGCTTCAATTGACCTTTGATAATTAATTATGGAATTATATCAGTAACCTTATTTATTAGTCTGTGAGTATTCATAGAATAATATTGGTACTTTGTGATTAGAATGTGAAAAAAAAATTCGTGTGAAAAGTAACAAATGAAAAGAGAAAAGACAGTGACTTCATTTTACCTCCCAGGCTTGAAGGTGGCTATTTCGAACAAACAAATGGAATATAATAAGTTCCTTAAGCATAGTAGTTCAGCCAATAATAAATTTTAATGGAGGGACCATACCTACGAATCTTGTTAAATGTTAAATTACCAACCAATAGGTATCATTTTCTCTATGAAATCTTCAGTTTCTGAGTCCGATTACGTATAAGATCATAAATGGTCACTGGAGAAAAGTTTGGAATCAGAACACAACAGCTGTCTAGTACCATAGTTTTCCATAGTTCACCGGCTGTTATACATTTCTAATGAATAATAACTTCCAACTGATAACGAAAAATCGAACAAAACTACTAAATATCTAATAACCACAAAGTTCACCTAACTTCATGACGTCTGTAATGTAATTTAAATAAATTATGATATATATATATATATAATTTTGGACTAAGTTTTAGGCCATTGCATAAATCACTGCATAAACCAGTCAGACAAATTAATAATTTACTTCGGATCTTGTTACCATGATTTTTGATGTCTTGGTTTTGGAATTTTGCGTAATTAAAATTTGATTGTTTACACAGAGTTACCATTGAAATTACCTGTGTGAATTAATTTACCTATGTATTTATGTATATTGGCGTAAATATATATTCAAACAGTGATCTGTATATTGTTTCAAAATGAACATGTAGGCATTTAGATATGTATAACAAATAGGGACGGTTCAATTCTGGGTGGTCAACTGTTGTGAACAAAGATAAAGTTAGAATTTTTTTCTAAATGTAGAACATTATCATGGCTACCACATATGTGGTCTGTGCGTCGCACCATATTTAAGACAAGACATATAGGTTAGCTAATTTTACTTTTTTATAACTTAATCTTTAAATTCACAAGTGTGATATACTGATGCTACATTTGACCATTTCCTGTCTATCACATGTATTTCTTTCTCTCATTCTCAAGCATAATTCAGAGTAACTGACGCCATAAAAGCTGCTTTATTTCATTATCCATTTTCATTTTAGTATAAAAGCTTCATTCGTCTTTCATGTCCAGTATAGTGTGCTAAATACCGACTATATATCGTGTAGATGAAACTTTTCATCAGAAGTGACTATGTTTTCCATATATACCAATGATATATAAGTTAAATTCGTCCTAGAATTAGTTGATATTTAGGCCTGACCTCACTTGTTTGATTTAATAATCAGGTGCAACTTATACACAGGCTAATATCCGAGTTATGGTTTACAGACAGAACAATCTATATTGATTGTTGACGGAAAAGTAAATAGCTATATTATCTATTGAAATATGAACGCAAACAACATGTTTTCACACTTAGAATACTCAGAATGGTGTGACATATAATAAGATATCGAAGTCCGACTTGAATGACTTCGTCTACATTTGAGGTTCTTCATGTTTCCAAGATTTCTGTTGTGTATATCTATTTGTATAAATTGCACATCAAAACGATCGTTCAGACACAATTTGATCCGAAAAAAATTTTTAAAAAATAAAAGGGAAAGTAACTAATATTACCACATCACTCCCCTCTCTCACTGAATTTAACGGTGAATAGTTTTACGATTTCTTTGTCAAATTCTTCACTAGTTAATCCAATAACTTGATATGACATCAAATTTATGAGAGCCTCTGCTTCATACTTGTCTAACCCTCATTTAAAGTTATCTTGAAAGTCTCCAATAGAATTGGATTTGAAGCTGGTTATCATTCAAATGTGTTCACCAAAAACTAAATTTCTATTCACTGGCAACAAGACTTTTATTTTCTGAGAATAACCTGTCTCTGACCGATGAGTTGTGTGATGTGATTTTTGATCTTTCAAGGAATTTCAGATTAATGAATTTAATAAATGATCTTTGTTAATTAGTGCAAACGAATATGAAACTCGGGTTTAGTGTTTCATATTTAAAATAAACTCAGCGATTGGAATTTCAATGATTTCCACATTTCGTCCGTATTTCTTTAGGGCAATAATCAAAATCGAAATAATCAAAGAAGAAGAAGAATTCCAGACAAGTTTGGTGGACAAAACACTGGAATTAAAATTTCAACTGGTGAGCTTATTTCAAATATGATTTTGATTAAAAAAATGTGTCTTTTATTCACAATTGGCGCCCAATTTCTGTCAAACTATCCAATCAAATATTATACATATCTAAAACTGGACGAAGAGGAAGACCTGTCTTGTGAACTTTGGGTAAACCATAGAGTCGCAGTGTGTTCGATCCAGTGAATTTAAGTAAATCGTGTATAGTTGGAGTAAGTTATTCTTTATTATTTAATTCCTTAAGTGAATTTGTCAGCAGTTTCTCTGTTTTGGTATTTATGTCTTTCACGTGGTTAAGTTTTTGAAATTTAATCGTGCCATTCAAAATCGAGTTCATTTTATCGATGTAATCGGCTTTCTTCATTAGAACTAGCCCTCCTCCTTTGTCCGGCTTGCAAAAATAAATTAGATATTTTTTCTGGTTTATCTATTTATCGCAGAGATCCTTATGCTATCAGTAATAAACTATGAATAATTTAATGTAAATGAAAGTGTTTTTATTCATACATATTGACTGGGTCATTAACATAAAGCATTATGTCTACAGATTTCTATCAATTCTGTGAATAAAATAACGAATTTTTGTTCTTCACTCTAATCCAACAGAAAAAGTTCCCAACAAAGGAGACAGCGATTTGATGGTTACTAATTTTTTTTCTTTTTTTTTAATAAAACAATTTCTTTGGTATCACAAGTACAGCCTATTCACACTTTAGTAATGTGTATGCATTTTGACATGTACGTGAAAAATAATACAAATCACTGATAAATAAACAGTCAATTGTCACTTTATTAAAACAATTTACTCAGCTAAAATTAATATTTAGGTAAATATGGTAATAAATACACGTCGATTGATAATCTTAGACTGTTATAATGTATTATATACACATGAGTATGTCCATTCACCTTGTTAACTTGAACTATATACGTATAGTAAAGAAAAGAATATCAAAGCTAAACATACAAGTGAACTAAAGACACGACTACAAGCATTATTGTTCCTTTTTTATATAACCAAAGAAAAGAATCTCCATAATTTAGATCAGATACGTTTTCTATTCTATTCCACTAATCATACTTTATTTTTTTCAAAAACAAAAACAAAAAACGTACTGCAAAATTTATCCATATAAACTAAAGTTATTTACATAAACATTACAGTAGAAGAGAGATAATCACTATAGTTAATAGAAGGTGTATATGAAAGTTTTGTTTCAGTCAAAAATTAGTGAGAATTAAGTTAATATCACTTGTGTGAATTCTAGGGTAAATTAGTAACCTTAAAAATGGAGAGAAATTTACCAGAATGATATAAATTTAATGTTTTGATTTATAGTAGATATGAATAATAGTATCGGTAGCTGTACTAATAGAATTGGTAGTAATGTGTGACACACAGAGAAAACTTGTAATTAGACTCTTAATATAGGCATAGAATGTTTTTATAGCTGTTTTTAAAAACCCAGGTGTTTCTTCAATCAGACAGTTGAGTTACAACATAAACTTTTCAATACAACTGACCTGTTTCTTTTACTCCTTTGGAATGTGCACACTAAAAAAATGAAAAAGAATTTCTAGCTGATAATAAACACTGAATGAATTGAGTGTTCATAATTTAAATCAACAATTTAAATTCGGCTTATAAATATTTGATTCTCGCTACAATCCTGTCTACATTACTCGGTATTTTGCCATATTATATATTTATATATCTTTGTAGTATACTTTATATGTCACCAGGAATTCTCAGTGTCAAATGTCAGATAGAAATTTGTAAATTTTAGATTCGGATGAATGTCAGAAATGAGAGGGAAAAAAACAAGAACAATGAGCCAATAAGTTTAAACACTTAAACAATCCCGTTAGTTATTATTATTATTATTGCTATTCTCCATTGTTCCTTTTTCTCACCTGTCTTTGGAATATAACATTATAAAAAAATGATTACTATTCTTTTCGAACGAGTCGAGTTTCTAGGCTTGCTAAATAAAATTAAATATCCTTTGACAACTTCTTGTCCCTAGTTTGTATTTTTCTAAACAGGATTTTACTCTCTTACATTACGTTTTTATATTCAATGTTATTAAAAATTAAGCGAAAAAATAATATCTCGGAGAACAGAATAAAATTACAGAAAAATTCTTTGGGTATTCTATACTTCCTTATCTAGTCTCTATATAGTTGTTTTTCTAATCGAAAGAGCTATTATGAAAATGATCCGATAGTCGCCACTGTCAAAATGTTTCCAGTTATCTTTTGGAACCTATGGATAGATTCTGAAAACTGGTGCATGAACCTTTTTATTACTTTTTATTTCTCACTTTTATATACACCACCACCACCACTAATACTACTCTCACTACTACCACTACTATAAATGCCACTAGTAACAATGACAGCAAATTCTTTTGTTTTTAACTTCAACTTTTTCCGGGTAAAGTTGCACAAAAAGTATCCAGAACTAAACAACCAGTAATACACTTCAAATAAACATAGAGAAACGATTTTATCACAAGGTAGTTTTAACAACCAGACAGTGAGGATAAAGATCACTCAGATAGCGTAACAAAAAAGTAAAAGAATTAAAAGGTTTAATAACACGACTACTTTCTATTCTCACCTTTCTGAGTTTTGTGGAATATGTAAAATAAAACTGTATGGTAGGTTGTATAACAAAAATTATAACATACAATGTAGATTTATGCTTTCAAATGAAATTTGTAATTAGATTTTTCTCTCCTTTCTTTGTCTGTATGAAGTAAAACTACTAATGCGAATTATTAAAATAAATAAAACAGCATCGTCTACTTATATCACATCACTTACTTACTTACGCCTGTTACCCCCCAATGGAGTATAGACCGCCGACCAGCATTCTCAAACCCACTCTGTTTTGGGCCTTCCTTTCTAGTTCTATCCAATTTTGGTTCATTCTTCTCATGTCTGTCTCCATTTATCGGCGTAATGTGTTCTTTGGTCTTCCTCTTCTCTTTTGGCCTTCAGGATTCCATGTGAGGCCTTGCCTTGTGACTCAGTAAGGTGCTTTCCTCAATGTGTGTCCTATCCACTTCTAACGCTCCTTCCTGATTTCTTCCTCTGCTAGAATCTGGTTTGTTCTTTCCCACAGTAGGCTGTTACTGATAGTGTCTGGCCAACGTATCCGAAGTTTCTTACGTAGACAACTGTTAATAAACACCTGTATCTTCTAGCTGATGGCTTTCGTAGTTATCCGCGTTTCTGCCCAATACAGTAGAACTGTCTTCACATTTGTATTGAACATTCTGATCTTGGTGTTGGTTGGTAATTATTTTGAGTTCTCGATATTCTTCAGTTGTAAATATGTGGCTCTTGCTATGCTGATCCACGTCTTCGCATCTGCATCAGATCTACCGTGTTCATCGATGATGCGGCCCAGATATGTAAAGGTTTTCACATCCTCCAAAACTTCTCCGTCGATTGTGATTTGATTGGTGCATGTTGTGTCGCATCGGAGAATCTTGCTTTTCCCTTTGTGTATGTTGAGACTTGCCGCTGCTGAGGCTGCTGCTACACTGGTTGTCTTCTCCTGTATTTGTTGTTGCGTATGTGATAAAAGAGTCAAATCATCTGCGAAGTCTAAATCGTCCAGCTGTATCCTAGCTGTCCATTGTATCCCGTGCTTCCCTCAAGATGTTGATATCTTCATGATCCAGTGGATCACCAGGAGAAAGAGAAAGGGTGAGAGTAAGCGACCTTACCTGACACCAGTCTTTACCTCGAATGAGTCGGTGAACTTAATATATGTTTATAAGTTTAACATGAAGCTAGCTAATCCGTTAATGAAGTGATTACTTTTTCACTGAATAAACGATCGAATGTTGTGAATTTTACAATCCTTGATTTATATTTGTTTAATATTTATGGGTACATAGGTGTTAAATATTTTATTATGTGTAAACATTTCTCCAAACTTTCTTTTCTCCAACGTTCATATTTAATTTTCAATTTACTGTTACTGCTACCTTCAGATAAATTTTTGAAAAAAATTATCTTGGTCCTGTGTTTTATTACTCAATAAGATTAGTTGGTTGTTTGGTTTGTAGAATACAGCTTACTAACCGAAATCAACCCGAGGACATTCCTGATGGTGTTCGGAGTACGCAAGCGGAAAATCTGTACGACGTATGTTCTAATTATGAATAAAGAAACTGTTTGCTTCCCAACCTTGAATGCGTGCAAGAAGTATTTATCAGAATCCACTGAAGTAAAATCAATAAGAGTGAATAACCTAAGATTTAAGAAAATGTTGACTTCAGAATATTTTCTGACAAATATGTATATAATAAGATACTCATTCATCATTTCCCAGTACTAGACAACTTCCGATAGTTAATCTGAATAGGTTGCTGATCAGAAACCTCCAAACATTTCTAACCTGGTCTTTACTCTCTAGTTGTTGCGAAGTGCTGTTTGTGGTCTTAAATTCCGTCTCCAATCGCCAGCCCCATATGTTCTTTGGTCTGTCTCTTTTCCCTCTGCCTTGAAGATTTCAAGCCAGGGATTGCCTTGTTAATCAGTTTGATGCTTCCTGTAAGGAGAATTCTGTCCACGCGCCGTTGTCCAATGCTTCTGGAGTTTGAGTTCCATCTTGCAGACCAGAAAATGATGATTAGATGTTATATCAGCTCCTATCCTAGTTCTCATATCCTCCATCGTCCTTTTGAACTTTTTGTTGATGCAGACGTGAGAAGAATGAACCAAAATTGGATAGAACTAGAAAGGAAGGCCCAAGACAGATTGGGTTTGAGAATTCTGATCGGCGGTCTATGCTCCATTGGGGGTAACAGGTGTAAGTAAATAAGTAAGACACGAAACTACTCAAGTTTCTACCACAATTTCGTTTTTATATTTTAATTAGAATCGATAGTTTGACCATAAAGATAACCAGTTACATCGGAAAGTCAACATTTCATATGACAAAAGTGTTTTGAGACCAATCGATTACACTTATTTTCACTATTGTTAAATGTGAACTACAGTCATACTTAGAATACATCACAAATGAATACGAATTAAACAAGATCACCTGTAAACCAAATTTACAAATAAGAGACTAACACTTGTTTTATCAAGATAAACAAATTGTAGCACTGTGCGAATAAAATAAATCTGAAGAGTCACTTGTAAAACCTTAGAATGTTTTCTGTGACTGTGATTGTTGATAAACTTATTTTGCTCACTTTTCATATTGCTGGTTAATTTCATTTCATGGCTAAGATTACCATGAGTAGAATTTTCATAATTAATTTAATGAGAAATTCACCTTGTTTCCATTAGTCTTCACTTGTTCAGTACACCTTGCATTATCGCGACTAATTGTTACAACAGAGAAATGTTTTAAGTTTATGGTTTTACGATCGATTGTCTGAAGTGTTCGTGAGTAAACTACTTATGGTGAGTAAAGTGCTGGAGTAAAGCCCCCAGAGGACGACATGAACAATATTTCTATTCAGTAAAATAAAACTCAGTAAGGTAAACGTGATTAGAATTTACATAAATTACGACTTAAAATAGCATTAAGAAGTTATTTAATAGCAAATTAGTTGAGGACATTAATCTGACACTATCCATTTTTCACGAAATAAGGATTCTTCCATGGAAACATTTGCGAAGTGTTGATGTTTTTGACCCTCTCCATGGGTTTATTTATTGCATACCACATTTCTTTTTCTCCCGAAGAAGGGGAATACAATAATAAGTTCCAGACATTCTTCAGTTACTGTCCGACTTCCAGAAATATAATAGTGTATATTTTTCTCCGTTTTTTCACTTTGGTTCCTACACTTATAAAATAACTTGACTCGTAATAATATGAACAGCCAAAATGTATTTATTGTATTGGAATTGGCTTTTTGCAAACTTTATTTACACATGATTTGTCAGTAATAGTAAGAAGAACTAGTTATCCAAAGGTCACCATTCTCATTTTTAAGCTCGAAGTCAATCAATTTATTTGGAAATTTTGACGACGGAGCTTATAATAAAGTCGAATAGTCAGTAAATAAGTGTCTTCATTTATTAAAAGCCATATCAAAGATATTACATGCTTCTAATAGTTTTACGAAATAGAACGAACAAACGAATAGTGAAAATACCTTGAAAGGAAGGTGGTATATTTTAAACTTTTGTGATAGACTCCATTTGATGATTCAAACACCACTAATTACTTTATTTCAGATCGTGTCCAGAATATTGCACTCTCCAACATTCTTTTTTAGATTAACTATTTTAAGTTATTCTTCTCTGAAGCATTTCAAACTCCGTTAAGTCATTACATTATAAAAAAATGTTTTTGGGATTATTAACAGAAAACATTTCATACATCACTCTGACAGAGTGACTCTTCATGATGTTGAGTTTTGAGGAATGTCGGTCTGGAGTTCGATAAAAGGTAGGTTGGGTTGGTTCATTTATCCTAAGTGTTTAAAATTCAGATGAGTGGTTGAATAAGCGATGGTCTGTTGTTCAATAGTGAACGAATATATATCTTCCTATAAAATTTACACTGGTTGAAGCCATATACTTTTAACTCATGGTATTTCATTTTACAGACATGACATTAAGCCATTCACGTTCTACTTATTTTTCCTTCGTAGTCCTGTCACAGACGACTAATTGTTTCATTTCTTAGTTAAGATTACTATTCACTGTTTGTTGATGCAGATATTAGCATTACTCATTCCACAGTGAGTTTGTCAAAAGGCAGAAGGTAGAATTCTTTTGACACCCTCTAACGGAAATGAAATATTACTGAATGGCTCACGAATGATTTCATTTATTCATCGATCTACATATAATGGCAAGAAATACTTGATGTGTTTGACTCCGTCAACTTTTGAAACGAAACCAGAACTTTGATATTACCTATGGGCAAACATTAGAACAAATGAAAATGTCAATGACATAAGTGGTATGAATGATGACCGTGGTTGTTCAGTTGTACTTGATACACTATTAATCAAATAATAATCACTTATTATACAGACGACCATGTATTTACAATCTAACTAGTGAAACCGTTTGTCAAGGAACTTAGATCTGTACACTAACATACTTCTAAAAAATCATGAGTATAATGCATCCTGTTGAGAAAGTTGACAAATGAATTAAAAGGCACGCATAACTTAAAATGTTTACTAACAGTTGGATAACTTAGTTTTCTTAAAAACTCTTATCTAAACTCACAACAAAAGCATTACGTACGTCTTTAAATTTATCAAGCAAGATAAGGAGAAAAGTGCATTTAACCACTAATGGTCAATTAAAATGAAATAATGATTTGTAAATATAATAAACTGTGGCACAACTCAAGGCTGATTCTCTCATTAGTGTTTAGAAAAAACGGTCTAAATCAGTTAACTCAACTCTGTCAACCAATAAACACTACATTATGATCTAATATTTGACTAAGAACACTCAGTAACTACGGTAACTTGTGTGGCTGAGTCCCAATGCCTAAAAATTCATATTAACTGAGAGCAAAACCAATTTAATTTTTTTCCGGGGGGTGGGTGGGTAGAAGTAATCTGCAAATGAAGAGTAACTGGTAGAATTTCCCTGAGTATGTCTTGGAAATTCTTTTCAGTCACGAAACCGTTAATATGGTCCAATTAATTGTTATATAATTTACATGAGGAATTTTGATTGACACTGGAAATGAACAAAATAATATAGAGGCTCCAAGCAAAGATGGATATTGGCTATCAGTGGAATGGAGGATGTGCGTTTCGTCCTATTTAGGACTTATCAAATGGCTGTACCTGCACCCCAGGTTTGATTTTCACTCTGGGACTCGAACCCACTGCTAGCCACTATCCATCTTTCCTTAAAACGCTTGTCAATTAAGACTTTATTGAGGCAATACGCACAGTATGCACATATACCAATAACACACTGATCAACTGTAGTCCTAAACACCAATGGGAAGATTCAAGTAAACAATACCAAGTGAATTTAATATAGAGGATGTAATTCTATATTTAAGTCATATATAGTTCGATAAGTTGGAAAATCAATACATTCTGTTCAAATTCATGGAAAGTGAACTGAAAGATATCCCCCCCAAAATGTTCCTCTATTTTTGATTTTCGTTTACTAATAGTTATTCTAACCGTACCTTTAGTCTAAAAATCAATTATTCAATTTCCTTTTCATTACATAGTCATTTGTGTAAACTACACCTTGCTATAAATTCATTTTTATGATTTGTGAAAAACAATTATGTTTTTCTCCGAATATACGTACACTAAACATTAAAATAAACTAAGGAGAAAGATAGAGCAATGGAAAAAAAATAATTGTAGAACTCAGTAAACCTCATAAATTAATTATACAAAAAGAGATGTATTCATTTTCTGGTTTATATCGCTCTCCGAATCCGTAAACGGTTAGAATTTAAACGGAAATAAAAGACACTTGTATATTTAATTAGTACAAATAAAAGAATATGGGAAAATTCGAGCATTTGGTTGTGGTAGTAGTCGTTGTTCCGGAAATTGCTGGAAAATATTTTTCTACCACGTCACATTTGCATACATTTAATGTGGAATAAATGTCATCCACAAGTGGAAGTACTAATATATCTCTATATCTTCTTATTTAGCTCATTTTTGTAAACACAAAAATATTTTGCAATGAACTGAACCTGTCTCTCTCTGTTTGTACGGATGTATTATTATGTTTTGAGGGTACACCATCGGAAACACATACATCTGAATGTAGAAAAACAAAAACAAAACGAAAGTAAAGGGAAACTTACCCTGCATATTTTCCCTTACTTATGTCTTTTTTCTAATTTTCATCTAACTTTTTCTAATTTTCAGTCAACAAGGAGACAAGAATTTCAATGACAAGCAAAAATGCAACCAAAAATAAGGAATATAAATGAAAAAATTTTTTTTCGAATAAATATGAATAAAATATGCTAATCACTTTTTCAAGGATATAAGAAAGCAAACAAATGAGTGTACGTATGAGTAAATGAACTAGTACCACTTGTATAAATATGTATATATCACAGATGGGATTTTGTTTCGCTCGAAAACGATACATACAACTGTAATCTCTCATTATAATTTCTTATTGTTTATTTCATTTCTAGAATAGCCGAAAGTAAGTGAAACTGTATTAACGTATCCTTTCTATAAAAAAAAACGAAAATACACTAGTGAGTTTGATGAAGATATATTACTTGAGAAGGTTAATCATCCGTCAAATGACTTGATTGTTGTTAGTTATAACAACCCTTCAGACTATTTTACATATATATATATATATATATATATATATATATATATATATATATAAGAAGTATAGCACCTAAGCTGAGTATTCTTAATCATGATAAGGAAAAATTGTTTACGTAAAGAGGTTTAATGAGTTAAATTATATTGAGACTACTTTTTGCAAAGTAGTATGTAATAGCATTATTTAGTAACTGATGCTTTATCAGGTTACTAGCCTTTTGGATAGTTTTATAGTACCTGAGTTTATTACTGGCGAATACCACTTATAGTCACTACCGGGGTCTATAATATGGGTAGATGTTTGTCTACAATTCCATTACTAGTAACTCAACTACCTATTAGTATCCATATTATAGTTATATTTTGGAGTGTTTTATAATAACTAAAACTAACATGGTTGTTTTGTTCACTTATATTAGTTGATCTAAATGCTTCACTAACACAGCTCTCAAACACAAAGTTTGTGTAATCATTATCTAGTTGTTGGTACAAACATTCGAGAATCTACCAGTCATTTATTTGATTGAAATGATCAGTTTTGTTAACATAAGGCCCTGTAGTATCTATCTATCTATCTATCTATCTATATCTATATCTATATCTATCTATCTATCTATCTATCTATCTATCTATCTATCTATCTATCTATATATATATATATATATATATATATATATATATATATATATATATAACGTTTTCCCCGTACTATTATGCAGACATAACATGGATCTAATTTTCAACGAAGATCGAATGATGTTGACCAATAAATTAATAACTTGATCATAATAAGTCCTACCACTTGTTCACCGTTCTGTCTCTCAGATCACACAAGCTAGTGAAGAAATAGTGGTAGTTCTGAAACTAATATTTACAAAATGCTTTATACATTGAACTGTCACTCAATGATTCTGACATTAAATTCCCAATAATAATATATGAATAAAGATTCCAACTTCTATCAAAAACCATAGCTAATTTATTGAATGCTCTCGCATTAGAAGCGAGATTTTAGGTAAACAGTACACTTCAGTGTGAAACACATAACTCATGCTTTGAATCTTACTCATGATGCAGGTTGAGCATATTAGATTTGTCGAAAAACAGATTATCGAAGGCTTTAATGTTGAACACTAAACGTACTACAATAATAAAAAAGATCATTTAAGAGCAAAGAATGCATAACCACTGGTTACAGTTTAGTTCCTTTTTATTTATTATTAAAATTTAATTAGATTTTCTGAAATATAATAAATTACTTCGATTATTTTATTGTTCTCTTTAATTTATGCCAGAATTTTAGGACTATTTTATATTGATATGAATCATTCGGGAATTATAAAGAGTCTATATTATTGCTAAGGAGATGGTTAGTTTTATTCGCTTTTGTGACACAGTCCATTGTTGTTTTTTGTTTCTATTATTTATTACCTCTTTCATCTTTTGATAGTTAAATCTATAAAAGAGCTCGTTTATTTAGCATAACCCATCGTAAAAGAGATCATATCAATGTTTATATGTGTATTGTATAATCCCTAATAGATAATCACTTGGATCAAATGTGTTATTATGATTATTGTGATAACATTGAAAAAAGTTAATTGGTTCCTGTTTAATTTAGCTTCATCGAATAAGTTTTCGTTATACAGAAAATTAATAATTAAAGTAGCCCTGATTAACGCCACATGGATTTTTCCAGTTAATTACACTGGATGAAAAAACAGATCTGAGGTTAATAAAGTTTGATAGCTTACGGTGACACAAATGATAGTAACTCTAATCTGGGGAACTGTTTATAGTTGTCCTTTCGACCACATTATTAGGAGGGCTGTTAAACACCGATGATGCGAAAACGCTAAAAAGTACGACAGTTTCATCGTTTTTAATTTATTCTTATACAAGGTTTCTTATAATTTTGGCGAGCGCTAGTCCAGTCAGTAATTAAAAGCAAAAACATATAACTGAATTTTCATCTTAAATTGAAATGACGATAAACATTCAAGAGTTTATTATTCAGTCCTGAACCTTTAGAACCGCTTTATAGACATTAAGAGTAATCATATATGATACTAGAAGTAAAACCAAACTATGTATTCACCTTGATTAGACTAAGATTTCATTCAGTGTACTTTAACTTTAATCAGCAATTTGGTTTCTTTGATGAAAAAGCATGAATGGCTTCAGCTTGTGACTGTGAGAATTCATTGATCGTCTATATCCTCATATATAACAAAAAAGTTATTCACTATTCTATGATTTCGAATAGTTCAAATGTCATCAGTTTGAAGTGAAAATATACTTAGAAGTCCATAATCCATCAAGTCCAACTGTTTATTTACTTGGACAGTTTATCTGAAATATTCAACAATCTTAGGGTCAAAGTAACTGACTTTCAGGTTCATCCCATTAATATCTAGTAATCTCATACTCCGATAGTTTTACGGTATCCTTCCAACATATAAATTCTTACCCCCAAAGATTTAATCAATCAGTTAAACAACCAGTAAACTATTTATAATATTTGCAAAATACATTTTTTAAAATCTGGTATAAATTTCCGTAGGGAGTGACCTTGTAACAAAAACCAAATCCAAGTTCGAATGTCACAAGATGTAACACTGAACCGTTTTAGTTAGCTAAACTGCAGTCACTATACAAAGCCTCATTTGTTAACTTGCTTTTAGAACTAGACCAATGTTATGATAAGCAGTCTTTTAAATAAAACGATACTTTGATTAACTCAGTATTTATTTGAATGTATGATTTTTAGTCCTAAATTTCTCAGTTTTCCTTACTTTAATCTATATTTTAATTATGCTTTGATTAAAAAGCATTTGAAAGAATCAAATTGTTTGTGACTAGTCTATTAATGATCTGTTTACATGTCAAATTGTTTCTGAGGTTTGAACTTGTGGAGTATTTTAGTCATTTTCTACATAGTAGCTAATCTAGAGTAACCTCAAAATATTGTTTTTGATAAATCAGTAAAGTTTAATGGTACCTTCGTTATCTGAAACTATGTATTAGGCAGTTATTGATGATCGTATTATATTCCTTGAGTTCATTTAATATCCAGTCAACTATTCATTGGCTTTTCATTGGAAATAAATAAAATTCGAAAGAATCCTTTTCCAATTTTCGTTGAAATGAAACTTCTTAAAACCCGTCACATGTTTGAAGAAACACTAATTTTTAAGGAATAAGTAGACTACTGTCAGAAAACATCAGATCTCAGCTGAATATAGACTCAAACATTTCAATCATAAATAACATATAACTTATTACAAATGTTTATCAGCTCAAGTTGTCATAGTACACAAACCTACACCACAAGGAAATTAACAAGATTAAAATCCTACAAACAAAATAATCGAGGGTGCCAATTATAGTAAAAGAAGATGCATAAAGTATACTAGCGTCAAAAAGGATGAGTATAAAAACGTAGATGAAATGTCTGAAACAATTGTAAAACTTTGAATTTCGGGGGGGGGTTAAATAACAATCTATTCATGCCAGTACTGCTGATTTCAAACTGTATCACTTAAGTTTTCCAAAAACAGATTATGATTGTAGTTTGACTGCTAACTGGGGAAGTATAACTAACACACGTTTCAATTCATCTTTTTGTGATCCACAGCATCACCAACCTATTGATCAACTTTATGTAGTGCCCTACGCCTAACCTCAGTAACATTCATTCTGTAGTTCTGCGATATGCAAACAATATTTCCAAGATACCTATGACTAGATATTATCAACTAGACGCGGTAGTAATACTACCAGTTATGTTCGCGTAATATGAACACACAGTATGGTTCACTAAAATTCTGTAGGAAAATAATCGTTGCTTGAGGTTTATAATGTGTTGAATTAGTTTAATGGTTTGGTGTAGATGAATACTTATTCTACTAAGAAATTATATGCATCTACTGCAGTTTATTATCGTTTTCTTGATTACGGCGTAAATTTACTTAGACGAATAACTGTTCTGTGAGTAGGTATGTAGACATTTCATTGCTATACAAGTTTCAGCAGTAGAACTGTGCAAAGAAGAAAAAGAACTTGGTAGTGTGATCAATAGGCTGATCACAGCCTTCCTGTTTTTTAAAAGTGCAAATGTTCAGAAGTAGTAACAGTATGTAAATGATGCGCAAATTAGGTAAAGCTTTTAGCAAAATAAGAAAGTGATCGGTTTAATCAACCATTATAAAGCCAACACTACATCGTCTGGAAACAAACTTTACGAAAAGTTGTAACAAAGTTGTAGTAGTGTCATAATGTTAACCTTGTTAGTATTCTAGATTAAGTGAAACATTTGGCATTTACTTCGTGTTGAATCTAAACTATTTAGTCATTTGTTTTATCACCTAGCTGGTTATGATGTTCAGATCTATAACATTTACCTATAAACATGGTAAGCAGAGATGGATAGTGGCTAGCAGTGGAATCCAGGACGCGCGTTTCGTCCTATTTGGGACTCGTCAGCTGGATGTACCTGCATCTCAGAGTTGATGTTCACTCTGGGACTCGAACCCAGTAACCTCGCTTCAAACGCCACCGCGTTATCCACTCGGCCACTGAGTCCTGATAGCCACTTGCTTGTGCAAGCATAATAAATCTGGCGGCAGCATATCGCGAGTTTCGAAGACGTGGAGTTACTTGACTGAGCTTAACATTAAAGTAGCAATAAATGCCGCTTGCCCAGATGTCTTAAGATATTATTTACTGAGAAGTATGATGATAGGATAGGGTCATTAATCCAGTAATCACCTATTTCACTTAAGAAACAAATAACTCTTCAGTTTTCGAAAAAAACCATGAGGATATACACCAAACCATGAGTCAGAAAAACTCCCGTCTAAAATGGGATATAATTGCCTTTAATCTGAAGTTTACTACCTATGATTCATTGAGAATTGTTAATTGTAATCCTTCTTATTAGATGGACATAAATTTCTAATCCAAATCTGGATTAATCCAAGAAATATCTTATTTTAGACATCAAGCAATGGTACCACCTTGTGTAGGTTTTTATTATTACATCTGTGAATTTTGCTACTAAAGGTGTAGATGTTACAGATGCTTACTATCTGCTATTCGCTTTGGGCTATGGAAAGTTGTTTGACTGATAAAACTTCATTAAAGATTAATAAAGTAGTATCAGAATATCAAGTATTTACAATCAGGTACTACAGTAAGACATGCTGTTTTGTTTATACAGCTATGAATGAAGATTACTAGCAACCCACCCATGATTCCACCTTCGAGATTAACATATTGCAACAAAAAGTGTACTTGGATAAGTGGTATGGTTATAAAGTATTCACCAGTCTAGGTGATCATGGGTTTACTGACCGCTTATGGTTGTCACACGTAATCATGGCAGAAGTATTTGTGCTGACAGCCGTAAGATATAATGTATCACTACCGTATCACTAAGATATTTTGCTACGGATAACAAAGAATTTCATATCTAAATTTCGACTTAGTCACAAATCACAAAATCGTATTTACACTTATTTTATGTGGCATAAATAAATATCACAATACCTTTTAGCTTGATTGAATATTTTTGTGCAGCTCTGGGACACATGGGTTTGACTCGATTTTCCAACTGTTCAGAAATGAGGTTATCAAAAAACAGGATTATTTTATTTTAACTTGATGATTTCCATGTCGTCAATTCATCAAATGAGTGCGTTTTTATTAGTTTGTTACTGGAGTTCTAATGGAACATGGTACTGAACCCCCCACAAGAAAGATGGTAGCGCTTAGATAAAATGTTATTCATTGTTGCATTTCATTCAGACGTCAACAAAACATCACAGCAAAATGGCACAACTGACTCTCATAAAATTACCAGAGCCGAATGAATTATGATAAAATAAACTTGGTCAGTTTTGCATTTCAATCACATCTTACAAAGGCTGAGTTTTACCTTTCTGAGGGACTGCCAGCCACGGTAACATACTTCTGATTTGTCTTTGTATAACTATTTTCTTAGTAAAATCATATTTTCAAACTAAATACAGTGCCTTTTTAGTACACCTAATTTACAGTTAAAGATAGCTGTCTAGAACTACCTACAACATTTTTCTTAAAACCGATATTCTCTTCTGCATTTAAAGCTAAGAGCTACTCTTGAACTGCACAATCGCGAGGAACTAAATAAATGTTGATGTCGAAAAGATTAAAAAAGTTGATATCAATGGGTAGAAACGACATTAATAAAGGAAAGGAGTTACTAAATCTCGATATTTGTCTCCATCATGCAGAACATATAAGATAATTGATGAAATACATTACAATTATTGTAAGGCACCACTTTAAACTTGTCATATAATCTATTTCATACTAAATTTGAAGTACTCTCTCTTTATTTACGGATCACCACGTAAGTTATCTGATAACTTCAAATTGTAATACGTCCAAGGAACATCCATTTCGAACAAATTAGTTGACGCTTAGATTGCTGCATTCTTGCTTTCTTTTGTTTTTCACGCAAAAAACCCTTAAAACCACCTTATAACAAACCGTTCCAAGTTGTAGATAACTTTGAGAAATATTTTACTTAAAAAATAATGAAGGTCAATCATTTGAAACCAATTTTTTAACTGTGAAGTAGGTGAACCATCTTTAGAAATTGGGTCTTAATACTTCACTATGAAGCGTCTTTAATATGGTTAGGAAACCTATCTCCTAGTGGTCGTAAGTCTATCATTTTGAGATTTAGACAAAAAAGTATTTCACACCATTTGCACAATTTACCTAATGAACTCAATATTTCCATCGCGATCTTTGTCTATTTTGCGCTATGTCTGTGTGACAATCTTAGATCTCTCGTGCAACATTTCTTCGAAGATGATCATATTACATTTCATTGGGTCATATGATTTTGTACATTATCACAGTTCCCATTTTCCGGTACAGATTTCGCTTATTAAATGTACCCTTCTATTTGTGGTGTCAGTTTCGTAAATGAATGCTGGTTTCCAGCAGATTGTTTTGGTAAATTATGGTGTAAAATGACAGCTTTTTCAAATGGTATTGGGTTTTCATTTCTGGTGACGATGACTATTATTAATACACAGTTATGATGCACCATTTTTTCGCAATCTTTTACTGGGATGCATGTGAAGTTCGCCAAAACTTTTTTAAAATATTATATGAATCTTTTATTCTAGAACATCTCGTCTATGCTGTAAACTTGTACCAATAACTGTAAATATTTCTAAATTTAATGTTACCATGGTATAAATACACTTTTCGGACTATTTTTGCATAAAAATATATATTATGGTTATCACCTACTTCCTTAATCTCATTGTTGCACTTATTGTCTTCCAGGCATTTATGGATACTATTAAAACGTTTGAAAGAACACACATCTTGATAAAGATTAATTAACGATCTAGGATATCGAGAAGTTAGAAAGAAGAACTTCACCGAAGTTATTTTTAACTAACATTTCTTTTCATAAACTAGTCTATGACGCTATTGTAAAACTCGTTTTCACTTGTTTTTGTTCATCTATTCAGTTTTAGAATTTCGTTTGCTTCATTGCGAAAATAAGACTTTGAAGGTTAGGTATTTTTGCTGTTTATCATTCCATATAAGATAGTGGACAAATAAACCACTGAGTGTCAACCAACTTCTTGTAAAATAATCGGGTAATTCACAAAAATTGAAAGCGAATGAACAATCCACATACAGTAGCTTGAAAAAGTCGTTACAACTTTTGTGAATTAAGGGTGTAGTCAAATGATTAACTGTTCAAGGTATTTCAGTGATGACGTATCAAGTGAGATATTTCGAACTTTCTAAATTAGGTTTATATATCAACTAAAAAACATAGTTGTAAACGTTAAATATTGGGTAGTCAACTTGATATCACTCGGGTAAATGGATCTTTACTTTATCTTCCTATAAACAACTGGCGCTTCGTTAGCGTATACCTTGGTACGTTAAGTAATAACTTGTCTTCTTTCCATCCCCTTAGTTTTCGTCTCGTTTGTTTCTGGTCATAGTGTAGTGAACAAAACACGGGTGGGGACATTCGAATGTATTTTAGAACATCACAGAATATCTCATTAAAATATGAGAACCATATAATGAACAGTTAATTTGCAAAATAACAATCAATTGTCTCAATTTGACCGTTTCTTCTGCAAATATCCGTTCATAGTCTCCGATTATAATTGTTCATGCATTTTCGTGCCAATTGCGTGTCGTTCTCTTTCTCTCCTTATAGATCTTCTACTGAAATACATTCAATGCCCAACCATCACTATATACTACTTATGTGGATATCAGTAACCCATACCACAATAGTACTAATGTGAAAACTTTTTTGGACCTATATGCAAATGTCCCAGGTTTCACCTCTAATGTTTACCTCTATATCTAAATAATCATTCAAATACTATTATTTCCCAGAAAATTATGAAATGTTAAAGAGTTAACCATATTTGTCCTCAGTACGTCAATCAAAATGGCTTTGTATAGATGAATTATAACTGAGAAACAAAAATCTCTTCAATTGAGATCTGAATAGAATGGAACTATGTACCCAGTAAATTTTCCATCTTATAATATAGGGAAAGGGTAATGTGTTAACCAACAATTAAGTAAACGATCATTTATTTTCGTGACATTAAGTGAAATAAACACTCAATTTGTTCTAAACTGTAAGTCAATAAATAAAAGAAGTTTTGTACTGACATATCACCTTAAACTTATAATAATATTGGTTATTAATTTTTAACCCTGATAGACATATCTGATTAATTTATGTATTCACATTTAAAAACAAAACAGCCGCATTTCACAGGTTTCTTTAACAGTATCTTTCAATAGGAACATATATGAGCTTCTATTTTGCATTATCTCATTTATTCACCAAAAAAAGTTTTAACTTAAAAGTAAATGGGATTGTCACACACACACACATATACACAAAACTGGACAAAATTATTCCTTGTATTAAACAATTAATTAACTCAACAAAAAGGACGGTAGTTTTCATTAATAAAAGTAGCCCGCGTGCCCTCAAATAAATAAGAGAAAAGTTATGAACTGCCTGAAAGTGATATAGTAAAATAATAGAGAGATGGAATTGAAGAAATAATTAAAATAGATGAAACTCAGAAAATTATCAAGGTCATATAAACTGATCTTTTGGAAATGACTAAAATAAGTAATTAGCTGGATTAATAATAAATAGACCATGGTAGTAATATTAATAATACCATTGATACCAACAAATTTAGTTAGACATTAATGATACTCACTAAAAGAAAAAAAACAACAACATGTGAATGTCTAAAATTTAATAAGACACACTGAGAATTCCTTGAAAGATAATTAGGAAGTGTCATTACTACTACTGTTACTATTGATAGTGAATCAATAGAGGTCGAAAGTTCAATAGCTATTTGTTACATTGAGTAGTGTGGTAGATTCCATTAGTAGTATATCCACAATAAAATAATATATACACTTAACCTAAATATTCCAAATTATATAGTCACTTACGGTTATTGTTATACCAATCATTAATAAGAAGTTTTTTGGAATATAAATACTAGTCAAGACTAGAGCAAAATTACTATTAAGTGATTCTTAATGTTTGACGAAGAATTAATTTAACAAAACACCCTGATGAGTCATTAACTGTCACTAAAGAAATAACAATGAACACCTCTTCAAGTTGGAAATGGCTTATTTTATTGCTAACTGATATAAGCTGGAAGATGATTGAAAATTAAGAATCATTAGATAATTGTTCTGTACTAAGTCAGGTCAACTTGATAGTGTACACCGACGGCCTCACTGTTAGCAGGCTGTTACTGAGGCACTGAGTTCAAATTCAATGATTTAAATTTCTCACTTCAGTCAATTTTCAATAAAATGCTACCACTATCCACTACTATTAGTGTTGTTTGTTCCCTTTCCAACATGGTTTAACACGATTATTAATAACTTACCAATATTCTTGAAGCTAGCCACTGACGAGTATACTCTTATCATTAATTTAAAGGGTTTGTGCATGAAAACCAACTTGGAATTCGGACAATTTTAGGGTTGTTTGGAGCAAAAACTGAACCAACAAATGTTGTAACAGGTAATATGTAAACATATAATCTATAAGATTCATGAGATTCGTTTCTTGAAGCATACCAGAAACCTAATCTGATTTTTCAATTATTTTAAACACTTAAACCCTAAACATTTAATTATAGGAAAAAATGATTTTATTTGAAATACTACTAACACCATCATAAAATAGTTTATACGAATATTTATCAAGATTTGAATGAAAATTTTAACAGAAATCGGGTGCCACTTATGTAGATGGGATCAGGCGTTAAATTATATTAGTGTAAAGTCTATTTCAACACTAGAAAAAGACACTATGTTATATCTTATGAACCAAACATTCTAAAACGATTATATATTAGTGGTATACTATTTTCATCACCAATTTATATAATCTATATCAAATCCTTGAAAACAGCATCTATATGGATCGGTAAATAACGATGGTAGACTAGAATGATTAATTAATAATGCCAACTTCTATGACAAAAGCGCTATTTCATCAATCGACAAAAGCATTACCAACTCCTCATGAGATGAAACTCCTCGTTTACTAATAATCCATATAGGTCTTCATATTTGGTTTTAAACAAAGTAAAAGTCCTTGGTTTTCTCGCTTATGTGATTGTGTTGTAGACACTTTTGCTAAACCCTAAACCAGAAGGAAAAAGCCTTGTAGAGCCTTCTAGCTTTTAACAGTTCTTTAACCAGCGTCATTTAGTGGTGAAAATGACCAGTAAATGATACAATATTTCCACAATATCATCTCATGAAATATTCTGTTAGTAATTGAGTTATTTTTGATTAGGATCTCATTTCTCGCATTCACATATAACCGTATTAATAAAACAGTAGCTGCCAGAAAATTTTTAAAGAAACGTCAAATAGCCTACCAGTAGCAGGAATCCTTATGTACAGAAGTTATTCACATGAAAGTGAACTTCATATATAGTAAATCAAAACTGTACAGCTTTATGATCAATAATTTAAATAACCCATTTATTTTACCTATTCATTGTCTGTTACAAGAGTAAGGGAAAAATTTATCCATTTGTGTAGATAAAAGTGTAATGATTGGTGTTAACTGTGATCAGTCATACGACAGTTTGCAAGAAAGGTTTTCGGGACATAATGCAGTAACTTCTGTGTAAAAACGTTAAATTTATACTTAGAAATATTTTTGGGGTTTACATTTAAAATGACTTAATGAATGCCCTCACGTGAGGGATGGATGAATTTAATTGATTAGTGGAACCATTTAGATAGCTGAAATATCTAACAGACTGTGTATTAATTTCGTTAAGTATATTAAGAGTGAGTACAAACGAGTGATTTTCAGTTGACCAACTTCACATGAAAATGCTGTTCTTTGAAAATTACCTGGTTAAAATTAGCCATATACGATGAGCTAATTAGATATATTGAGGGTTGAATAATGAACGATATTTTGACTAATTAGATGAAGTTGGTAAAGCTTATATAGTTGGTTAGATTTATTTTAGATTAAACAACTTACCAGAGCGAACTAACTTATTTATAAGGTATACCTATTACCTTCGAAAAATATAGAGAACTACTCCTCCTACAAGCTATATATTTCGATATCTTTTTATCCTCTCATCTACTATCAAGTTAGTGATGTACTACCACTACAGTCACTTACATAAGTGAAGCATTATTCGCATTAGATATCAACTTACATATTTTCAAATAAATAGAAAAATGCAACAATGTCTCCAATCCGAGAGTGAAGATAGAAACTTGGAATAATCGAGTCATAACATGAAATGTTTCAATGGATATTTATGAAATTATATTCCGCCTAAACCCTAAAATTATAAAATACAAAACTAATAAATTAAAGAAACAAATATTACACAGGAAGAAAGCTGTAAATCATTGAGATTTTTAGGTTGGTGACTTTTTTTTCTCCAAAAAAATCTCTTTTTTTTTCTAAGAGCAAGATAAATATAAAATTTGACATTCGGAAATAGGCTCAGTGGTGACCATACTTGAGTGTATGCGTGTGTTTTCCCATTATTATTATTTTCTCATTCGCTCTACTTGTTTCTGTTTACTGTTTACTCCTTTCTTGATCTCTCACTTCTTTTTCTTTGTATTATTAACCAGAAGCATTGTCTTTTTTTCAGAATTGATATGGTGGATTATATTTTGATACGTACGAAGTGAATCCAAGTGAGGAGGGGAGATCAGTGTACAATAACACAATCCAACCTTTCCAGATACATTTTTTAAAAAAAATCGGCCCTAATCGTTTTCATGCATTCATAATTTTTTTCCTATCAAATTTTATAATTCATCAGCACAATATCTCAATAAACCATTAATTCAACTTGGAATAATTGCAAAACGAACATAACAATTTCAATTGTTAACAACTGGAAAATAAACAGAAGTGAGGGAGGTAAACTAAGTAGCGAATAAAAACAACAATCATAAAAACAAATTTCTTTTTAAATTATTTTTAAATTTTTACATCTATTTATCATTTGTTTCCTGTTGGGGGAAAAAACGAACCAAAACATACATACACATTAACTGACCATTATACTATTTTTATGGGTAATTTTTAATCATTATTTGAGTGGAAAAATTCTAGAACAGAAAAAGAAATGAATACAAATAATGGTTCCTATTATATACAACGTGAAGGGGCAAATACACATAGTTTTGTTCTCTACTAAATCACTAAGGTCTTCGAGCATATATATATATATACATATATGTGGTACATTTAGGTATATAAACTTGCATAGTATTGGTTTCTGAACTGTTATGATTTATGCTTGGGGGTGGCGCATGTAACAGTGAGACGAGTTAATGATTGATGAAAAATTTCATCTAAGCTTATCCATGAATAAGGGTACTGGCGCCAGTGTTAGAGTTCGATGTTGATACTGTTGATGTTGACGACGGTCTCTAATATATGTCTAAAAGAATACAAATTTATTATGATTTCGATATTGCCCTAGTGTCATATGCACATGTGCGTATTTGTGATACTATGTATTCTCTCAGTAAAATTTTGGTGTTGTAAATTAGTCAATTTTTGACAATACAAACTTATAATTCGTCATTTCAACAAAGGAAATCGTCTAAAAATCATTCTCTTTTCTCATAATTTTAAATTTTTATACTTATTGTATTCTGTACCTTAATTTATTGATGATTCTAAAAAGAGGTGGAAGAATAACCCTTTATAACTTTTACAAATTTAAATAGCTGTTCCGATAAACGACACGATTTAAATCCAACGGTTTGAGATACTGTATGCTATTACTCTACTGTACCATACTTTAGCAAATTGACCATAGAGTACAGCCTCCACTAACGATTGTCTTATGCAAATTTAATGCAACGGCGTTGATGTGACACAAAAGTTGTACGTTATGTATTCAATAGACAACATAATAAGATGATATTTTCAGGTACTTCGAAAACTGACATTTTGTTGAAAAACGTGAAAGGTTTATATAATAATATGTATACCTCCTTCTATGGTATTTTAACCGTTTTTTATAGGAACCATATACTTGCCCAACTGATGAATTTTATCACTCCAACGAATTTACATGAAACATTTAAAGTTAAGAATAAATTTTTATTTTATGGTCTACTGAAAAACAACTACCCGTGATCTTGGCTGATACATTTTTAGATACACATGATGGTTTGTTCGTTCGACCTTTTTCAAATTATGTTACATGTTACATGATAAGGGTATAGCATAAGACGTGTCTCAACTGTTTTGTATTTTATAAATGACTAGGGATGCTAAGTACTAAGCATTAGAATATCACACATACATTTCTGTTCACTCCTTGTCTCATAGAATCTGTCAAAACCAATCAAAATTAATTCAACATAGTGATGCTAATGATGAACATTTGTAAGTTTTTAACCATTTATGAACGGTTTTGTCCACGTGAAGGTATCAACTTATTGTAAACATTCTGTGTCCAATATATTTTGTGGATATTATTAGTACTTTAAAGTAAAACAAAAGTAGGATGTAATCTCAATGCTCACAGAGAACTGAGTATCCAAAAATCTAAAATAATCAGTCTATGAAGTAACAAATGAATGTGAGCTATTAAAAATAGCATTATATGCCTGCAAACAAAGTTGGTCGACGGGCTACTTGAATAAGTTGGGCTACCTACTCTTGCTATATAGATATTTCAACAATCTATCTGCTTTTGTTTGTCTTAACACATTATTATGTCTATAAACCGCATAACCTATTCAGGAGCGTTTATCAAAAGTTCAGGATCTATCTCTGTACGGGGTTACAAAAAAGTACAATGAGAGACATCGTGATGGCTGACAATATGCATTGATAAGAATCAACATTATTCAGATGTCGATTCCTGAACCGCTAACATCTAATTAGCGATCACTAATTGGCAAGGTGGATTGTATACAATTCGTACTAAGTCTAAACATATATCGTAATTATGGTGTAAACACAATTCAAGAATCCTGGTTAAATAATTTACAAGACTACAGCTCAGTATCAATATAAGATTTCATTATTTATCGTCGGAATGGATCAAGCAATAAGAAAAGGAAATCTGTTAAAATACTTTGTGCTGAGAATTCCCTATTACACCAAAAATATAATATTGAATAAAACCATCAATAATAATGATAGTTATAACTTATTCCCATTTCATGTATATTCAGCATAGTTTTGCGAGGCATCTGTTATTTATATTCATAGTCATTGTTTTCTTTTGACTTTCTTTGTTCTATCTAAATGTAAGATTACTTGTACTGTCAAATACTATTACTGTTTTAAATTATCTCAACCAAGCTGATAAAATTTGCATTTACATTGATTTATGTAGAGATGAAACTATACCAAATAATAATGACCATAAGAACCCTAACAATATTACTATTAGGCAAAGTATGTTCATTTAAGCACCTGTATTTTATTTCGCATCATATAAATGTTTTGCACCGATTATCATTTAGCTTCTTCATAGTAAGAGCAATATCTGTCCCCCTTCTTCCTATCCTTTCGGAGAATCATTACTTAAGTTCACTCTCCAATAAAAAATGTTAAATCATGCAAGTTGTCTTTTCAAAATGGGAACTCGACTTGTTATTTTAACAACAACGAATACATCGTTGTCAGTACCATATTATATATATTAAACAGTTTCTACTAGTTAAAATACAATGTTAATCTTTGTCTAAAAGAACTAGTTATTCATTTATACATAAACCAGAGTGTTTTGTCCACTTGAGGCCTACTATACTATCATTTACTTTCAGTCTTCGATCAATCACCCTTTAATAAATATTCATAATCTAGTCTTGAACTTTTAAGAATGCAGGTGATTAGTTATTTAGCCTAGTAATCATTTGCTTTTTTTGAATTGTAAGTTCGTTAAAAAGTCGTTACTCAGTAGAAAAACTCAACGTGTGAAATAAAGATGATATACCCCTTGTATTGGATTGACAATACTACTGAGACATAACCCTCGGGTAGAATGATTGGTGCTTTTTGAGTGGTGCTGAACTGTTTTACAATCCATTAGTTGCCACCATACTTCATAGAGTTCTGTGAAAGAACAAAAACAGTTACATAAATATAATTATAAATAATGCTACTGATTGAAGACAGCTAAACATTTTCTAGTGGATAGATAACAAATTGATTAGCTCTAAACTTCCACTTTTGTGATTTAACATTAATTGTTAGACGAAAATATTTTAAAACAAGCAGTGTTCTATTGAAGAGGACCTCCGTTGATTTGTTTTTAGATAGTTGGTGTAATTAAACTTAGCTGTTTCAGTTATTTTGATTGCCTAAACCGGCAAAAGAACCCCAATTCATTGATAAAATTTCTGCATCTAAATGAAAGCTTGAGTTGATGAAAGTATGAGGCTAAGATTGGTGTTCTGGACTCAACAGGCAGGGTTAGGCAGAAGAAGGACCGATAAGGACTCTAGACTGCTCGTACGGGTATATGCGTCGTTGGTCCGGTCGATAAGTCACTGTTTTCTAATTGAAGGTATTACTACGTTATATATATTCATAGGGGCCCAAGGCCACAAGTTACTCATTTGATTACAATATCATTACCAGTTTATCAAACTGATATATTAGTATATCGCACTAAAATAGCTCACACACTTGTTTTATCAAAGCAGGCATATAAGTATGCAACTTCAGTTTCTATTTCGACTCCATGTCAGCTGGTGAATAGCGTAAAATTAAAAAGCAGAACAAATTTAGTTTAAATATACAAACATGTTCGAACATCTTACATTTATTCTTTTTTCTGAAACGAATTTTCTAATCCCGTATGGTAATGTATACAAATATTTCTCACTGATCTCCATTACTACTGAAAATGAAAAGTCGTTTGTCAGTTATTTGAACAAATCTTCGAAGTGCTGAATAATAATGAATGAATAAAATTCTCAAAATTGAAATAAAAACAATATTAAGCTCGCTGGAAATAGTTCATTTTTCTAATTAACAGATCTAAAACTACAGCCAACGCCACCACATAGTAGATAACTAAAACAAAACAATAAAGACTGAAAGAGAGTTGACGTCAGCAGTTTAACGAATGACTTATTCTTCAAGAATACTAAACTATACCACGAGACCACTATTAAATTCGTTTCGACCTGAAAATAGATAAACAAATGGGAAAGCATGTATGTTAAAAAAAATCCCGTTGAAAGTTGTTATGAGTCTTTAGAAAACTTGTCGTCCAGATAATAAATTGCTTAACAGCTTGATAATTTTTGGAATTATTTGTCTGAATAAAAAAGTATAATTCCAATGATATTTAATGCTGATTCTTTAAAGGCCACTGGGAAATTGATGTTAAGTGACATAGCTCAGCAAATGCAATGCAAACTTAGTTATTACAGTTCAGTGAACGCTAATGACTGAATTTCTCGTCAATGCGTAACTATGTTATTTAACGGATTCTTATTAGAGATCAATGATCCGCTAGTAAACCTAATCGTAACGATTCTAAATTTAGATATGAACAACTCCAGTCCATCTATTTTATGGGGGGTTAAGTTTCTGCTAAAGTGTGGAAACATTTTGTTAACGTTTGTCGACAATCAATAAATCAAAAATTTAGGATAACTCAGGAACTACATCCAACCATTCGGTTGAATGTAAAATTCAATAATTTGAAAAGTTACCTAATAGCCAGACAATGAACTCAATAAACAAAGTACAGGTAGTCCCAAAGACTTGAAAATAAGACACTGTGTACAATCCTACGATAGATTTATGTAGATGAAGCATGTTTGTTAATATCACTGACCATGAGAACGAATTTTGTTATCAAAGGAAATGATAACCATTGCACTGAACTCGAATGAATTTGTTTAACAATGAATAGTTATACATTATAGATTCGAATTTTTTCCATACACTTTTCAAATTAACACCACTCGAGCTTTCACACTTAATGATAATGATGATAGGATGATTAGTAATCTCCATACAAACCAACCAACCAACCTACCTGCCTACCTACCTACCTACCTACCACAATGCATTTAAAAAAAGATTTAATCCATTAATTTCCATAAAATTAAAAAAAAAAATAAAAACTTATTAAATGTTGGTAAACAATAATCCGTAACGATATTTTTTTTTGAAAAAATACCTAACCCAGCTCTTCGTTGACTAAATAAAAACAAAAATCTAATGTTGTTGCCTAATTTTTTATTTAATTCTACAAAAATCTTTATTCATTTTCATGTTGTGCTGTTAATAGTGTCAATACTAGTGGTAATGTACGAAAATTATTTTAGATATACCCTTTTGATAATCACTATAGTTCCAAAAAATAACAATAACAATATTACTAACAACAGCAACAGTGAGTAGTAGTAGTAATGGTTGATGATGGTGATGTACATTTCTTACTTTATGCACGCCCCTAACTCTAGTCTACTTCTTGATTTTCTTCTCCGTTTTTATACATAAATGTTTAGTTATTACAGACAAAATAGGAAGAAAATTATTTACAATCTTATTATATATATTCACCCCATTAGATTATCACTGGATAAAACGAATTAAGTGGATGGGTAGTCGAAAAACGTGAAAGTGAAGATAGAAAATTTTTGATAACTTTTTACTACTTATTAACCCATACCAGAGCAAGTGAATAAATAAACAAGCAAACAAAACAAACGAATTATTTTAATTGAAATAATTAATATAAATAAGATTTTATGGATAAATATGTAATGTAATACTATACTACTTATGATAAGGAGGTGAATATGTTAACTATTCTACTAATAACCGTCTATCATTGAAGTAATCGTGAAAATCTATTGCAACTTCTAAAGATTATCAAACACGCAAATAGGAAAAAAAAGATTTAACTCAATCTTGATTTGATACAGTAATTAAAAACCTTTTAATCATGAAAAACAGATTAGTTAAAATGGATGAGTACAATGGGTATTCATTTATTGATTTATAATATAAAAATTTAGCGTATCTAAATTTGTTTAGAATTAACTTCACATGTAGGTAATCACCATGTACCATAATCTTTTTGAGGCTTCAACTAATACAACTTAAATAGCCATATGAAAAACTGTTATTTGGAAATATGATACATTGTTACATAGACCTCAAAAACTGTGCCATTTCAAATCGATTTTCAAATATTTTGTTTGATTATAACGAGAAAAATGCAGATTAAAAAATTAAACTGGATGTTAGAAATGGTTATGAGTTGTTAAGTACGTGGAGGAAAGCAAACAGTAAATGTATATCTCCCGGCATTATCCGTTTCTGAGTTATTTTACCTCAAGTTTTAATGATTTAATTATTAAGATATTTCAGAATTTAACTAGAAAGACTACATCATACTGTACAGCATACACTAACAGACAGAGATTTCATTGATAGGTGTAATCTTTTGCTTTGACGACCGACGAGATTTTTACTGCTAGTTAAATGAATTTTCCACAATACTGTTGTTGTGAATGAGAACACAGGTGAGGACAACCAACTGCATATTTAGCACAAATTACAACGTTAATTGGTAAAACACAAAAACCATGCTATGATACACTATTTGCAAAATGTTCTTCAATTGCCTCAGGCTTCATTGTTCCTGGATTTCCACACAAATTGCTTTTTATTTCTGTTCTTCTCTTCTTGATCTTCTCAATATTCTGCTGTCAGATATTGTATTCCTTACTCACCATATATACTACTTATATCGATATAAGTAGCTCACACCACACTATTAGTTGGACTATGTTTTGGTATCCCTCAAAGATTGCTAAAGCAACAATCAGTAGAAAAAGTATACCATTTTTTTTCAAGGGACCTTTCAGATTTATTTTATTCCCAGAGTGCTACAATTTGTTTATATTGATAAAACAACTGTTAGCCTCTTACTTGTAAATTTGGTTTACAAGTGATCTTGTTTAATTCGTATTCAGTTGTGATATATTCTAAGTATGATTGTAGTTCACATATAACACTTTTGTCATATGAAATGTTGACTTTCCGATGTAACTGGTTATCTTTATGGTCCAACAATCGATGGCAATTACAGTATAATAACAAAATTGTGGTAGAAACGTGAGTAATCTCGTATCTATTATAAAAAATCTGATGGGGCCACCAGGTTGATGACGTATCTGGCAACCAGAACAACAATGAACATAGGGGAATGAGAAGTTCAAACAATATGGGAAGTTAGAAGGATTATCTAAGTAGCCACTGATATAATCCCACTATTCATAGAGACATAACTTTATGCAACGGTACTTAGGTATCGAGTGATATCAAAGGACATTTTGTGATATATATACGCGGATTCTGTGTGCTAAAAAGTCATATTCAGTGAATTTGAGGCACGTTTCTTGATTTTAAAACATTTTAGATGATTAATGTTTACTTTGAGTATGTCAAAAACGGATAAGTAAAAATAATGCGAGTTAAAAAATAGAGTTTATCATGTAACTTGTATTGTTCTCTTTGAAATATGAAATATAGTTACTATCATATAGAGATTGTATTATAACATGAATACATGTGTATATCGGTTTCATTGGCTGACATGTTCAGTTTACTACAGTCTCAAATATAAAATTTATGAAAATATAGAAGATGAGTAACATGTTTGAGTAGAAAAAAATTACAGTGAGGTCGTTCTGAAAAGAAAATATTCTCTGTCTCTATTTTATCCTTCGCTTTATTTAAACGATTTTCAAGTTCACATTGACCTTAATTTATTGCCCTTTATTGTTAGTGTATTCAACGATCTGTTTGAGTATGGAAACCATAATTAACTTATTTCTGTCAAAATAATCAAAAAATAAATAAATAAAGACAGGTGACCAAGATAGCGGTGAAATTTCCCACGTGGAAAACTTGTCAGAAACGGACGGTTACATATAGTTAATTAGAAAAATGTGAAGGAAGAAATGAATAAAATGTGGAAATTAGGTTCTTTTAAGCAATACACGCAAATAGCACAAAATTTATTTGCTCATAATTAGTGAAAACCCATATACCGCCACTTTTATACTACATTCATATATGTACTACATATATATGTACATTTATTTAACTAGTTGAATGTGCATATGTATGTTCACATGATAGAAAGCGCAGACAGGAACAGAGTAATTTGTCTAAACCAAGGAAGATTTCTTAAAATTAAGCACCTTAATATGAAGGTGTATAGAGGAAGAATATTCATTAATATTTCTAAAGATTAAGTGTATTCAGTGAACACGCATACATATGGTATAATGATGAACATCATTGTCACTATCATTACCATAGTTATCATAACGATAAACATTGTTATTGTCACCATCATTATTATTGTACTGAAATCAATAATTTTAAGGAATAAAAAAGGTAAATGTTAACCGTCTTCACATTTTTGTCATTTCGGTTTATACCACAAGTTTTTTACCGCTATTATTGAAATTATTATTTTTATTATTATAACGCAAGTCATAGTAAATATTATTATGTATATACATCTCTTTCGGTCTTCTAGTCTTAGCCCACCAACTTCATTTCGAGTTAAAAGCAGATGCGTGAAAAAAGAAAAAGAAAAAACACAAATGATATATCGTGAAAACAATAACGAAAACATATATAATATTGATAACTTATGAAAAGGAAGTAGAAGAAGAAGAAGAAGGTGATGATAATGGGTTTCGCCTTGTCATTGGTATTTTGGACTGTGGTTTTTAATTTCTAATAATAATGAAAAAACACTTTGGTATGTTGGGTTGATGAAAAGTACGATTAATATTATTACTAATAAAAAGACTGAAAATTATGACAAGTGAAATAAAAACAGCGCGAAAATTGTGTGACCAGAGAAAAAAAATTAAAGTCTAAAGGTACGAAAGAAAAAGGAAATGCGAAAAAAAAATGATGAAAAATGAAAGGAGGTTAAGAAACCTCCTTATACATGCACACGTTCCTTTTCCACAAAATTGATAGTTCGGTATGATCTGCTCATTAACGGAAAAAAATAGTGTTTTCTTCACTGTAACAGAATAAGAATAACGTGGATGAAATTTTGCGACATATAAATGTATATCTTTGTCTAGTATTTATTTGTTGTTGTTGTTGTTGTGAGAAATTCGTTTTGAAACATTCCTCTATTTTTAGTTTTGTTGTTCATATTCGTGTGAAAAGTCTTTAAACATAAAAAAAAGGTTTAAGAATTGATGCTGAAAAGATATTAAATGACTGATCATTATCAGTATCAGAGGTATGACAAAATGGTTAATGCTTATCGACATATAAATTTACTACACCTGTTACACTAGAAACAGAAATGGAAACTGTTTGTTTGAGTGGTTTGTTGAAATGAGTTTGATCCAAAGATTTGATTGGTCATGAACCAACCTGGGTTAAAGAGCCTAAGTAAAAACCAAGGTAATATTACTTTACAACACGAATCGACTGAATTTAGAAATATGGACTTCTGAACTCTAGCCTAATCGTCTAGGAGCATAGTATATCCGTAAAAGTTTCATTCCATAGTGAAGTTATGCGTATAAATGCTAAATCGTTTCAAACTAGGACAAAATGGTTGTCCCATGTTCCATGGGTTTCTACTATTCTCACTGTTTTTAGTTTGTGATGAAGACTACCTTCAAGTTCGAAAATGAATTTGATTTGATTTTAATAGTATTAATTCAAACAGAAGTTTTGTACATGTTACCATAAATCTATATTATAGTTTAATAAAAACGATCCTAAGCTAAAAATGCAACTTAATGATATGATATAATTCGTTCATAGGTACCTCGTGAGATCATCGTTTCTGATGAAAAAAACATAAACCGCAACATCTACAAGGTAAATCCAATTTATTCACATGTTTAACAATAGTAACATCTGAGTGTAATAGTTTGACAGTTTCAACGTACAAATACCTTCGAAGAAAAAAATCACCAACTTTGTCAAACTGATGTTACCACTGATAACTACTTCAAATATGAGTGTCATATCATAATAGCTTCATTTCATTTGATATTAAAAGACTCGTGATTTTTATATCAAGTTCCAAGTGATTCATGAATCAGCTTTGAAGATAATCTCCACAACCATCCCAAAACAAATATTACGTAAGCGACACAAACGACTGGCAATTTAGAGTTTACCCTGATACCCATCTCATGTTATCTGAGGAAGCGAAACACTCAACGACTTTATTTATGGTTTGAGACAAAGTCATATATCTAATGTTCTTATTAAAAAACTATGAGTAGGGCATTAAAACCAACAATCAAAATTGCCAACAAACATAGCCACAGAAAGCATCGAATGAATTAGAAATGGATGTTTTAAGAAATAAAAGACCCATAAATACTAGCTGAAAAGTTTAACATTGAAATTTAAGAGCATAATTCTGATAACCATATAACTACTAGTCTTTGAAAAAATATCCACCAATTTTTAAATAAATTCAAAGGCTGAGTGACATTGGATCGAATCCGTCAGGGAACATCAGTTCCCTCAAGATTACAAGTACACCTTGCTGACGAGTGCCAAGTAGCACGAAACCCGGGTCCAGGGTTTCCTGTTGACCACCTCCAACCACCATCTTATCTCAACAGGCAAATTTTCATTCCTACTAAGGGAAAGATTACTTGTAGCTACTTTAAAGAATCTAAGTTGTAAAACAATAGTGACATCTTTTCTAAGAGTCAGAACTCAGTCAATTAAGACTAAACATATACATCAGATCACAAAGCAACACCTAAAACGTAGTGAGACAAACGATATTTGGTCTCACTGTCTAATGAAAATTAAAGTTTTATTTTTTAATAGCCTATAATAAGTAAGCAAGTAAACTTTTATTTCTAAATTCTACACCAAACAAAAGATAGCCTCTCTATATTATAAGGATATCTTGACCGGTAACGGATCGGATCAATTTCCTGTACAGTGTCACTTGAGCCATATATTGAAACGGTTAAGAAGACTTAAACTTCATTTCAGTAACAGTTATTTTGTCTTGATCCTCCATAAACAACAAACCAGTATCTCTTCATTTTCTCCACATTAGTTAAAATAATTAGGATGAGGGAATTCAGTGGTTTAGTCCTGTACAAATTGCTTAAATACTTCCCCTACGTCACAAAAGGCAGTTGGATCATTATTAAAATTATTTTGTTTCGAACAGATTGTTTTTATGAGATTTAGCAATTGGAAAAATAATTTTTTCACGAGGAGACGAAACCTGTTGGTGAACGAACAAAATCAGGTTGATTACAAAACAAATACAATGATAATGCCTAACTAAAGCTGAGAAACTTTGATGACCAGACTCTAAATCTATGACTTGGAGCTAATTTATTATTAGTGAGACATACAACTACAAGTTTTAAGCTCGCACATAATCGCTTGAAAGAAAATCCAACGGAGAAACAGATGATTGATATCACTTGGTTCTTAGAAGTCCTCGTGCTGATGATATTCAAGACGAAAAGAATCTTTAGAATTCATATATACGTAACCGATAGAAATTGAAACAATACTTAAAAGGAAATAAATTATTATTGATCCAAATTAATTCTGAAAATGCCAACATGATTCAACGATGATTCAATGTTATAACATACTGAAAAGTAGGTATATTCGAAAACAAGCCAGAAGAATGAAGCAAAAATTAAACAGATAACAAGCTCTTATACTATCTTCCAAATAAAAGGTTTTGAAGAGAAAGAACCTGATAAAAAAGAAGACCAAACCAAAGTAAAATAGTTCTCCGCTTTGTATCTATTCCAATGATCACACTTATGTTAGTATAGTAGGAGGAAATCAACAAGAAGAAACAAAATGAATGAAACTAATGATTTCAATGAAATAACAGATTTGAGTAACAAAAACAAATAGAAAGTTTACAGGATAACAACAAATTGTATGACATTACATTATGTCCAGGAAATGGAAGAAGATACATGAGTAAACCAGTTCCATTGTCTTCAACTCTGAAATCTGTCACCCAAATTTGCCAAACTAATAATCAAATATGTAAAATACATCTACTTGGATAGTCTACACAAGAGGTCATTGATCTAATTATCTAACGCTACATTTTAGCTAAGTAATTATTAGCTATTTTTAACTAATTGGTCAACTGTTACATCAAACTAGAGTAAGCCGTCGTTTTGGATGTTCAAGCATCTCCATAGCAATTTGGTTGATAACGGTTTGTAGCTCCACTGACTAACTCACCATCTTTATCTGGCCTTGTGCTGCTGAAATTATAGTGGGTTACTTAATGACCTTGTCACATTTAAGAAATCCCTCGGAAATAACTTATAACTGTTTGAATCGAATCAATTTACGTCTTCCTCTTTCACAATGTTTCATAGTAAATGAAACCGCTGAGCTGAATTTTCGTTTTTTTTTATATATGTAGGGACACATCATCTAAGCGACAGCACAACCACACTAACTATTTAAAAGACGAAGTAAAATGCTGTATTCAGGTGCTGACGTAATTAAAGTCGGGTACTTTTAAGTGTATCTGTGTATGAATGTCCGGGTGAATTCTGTTAGTCCAAACGGTGAGACTTTAATTTATGGACGACCTTTGAGCGACTACAAAGTGATCCTGAGAGTGTTTACCTACTTACTAGAGATGAATGAGGGTTATAAAGCAGCTTGAAGAATAAGGATTATGATTCATAGTTGGTGATTAGGGCCAGGAATTAGATTTACAGTATTTTATCATGAACTGACATCAGCTAAAATGCCAAAACGGTATTTAGACAAATGGGTGAGTGAATTTCGCGCCAAAATCCAAGACTTGTTATCCCAAATCTGATTGGTTCGTCCATATTTATAGTCTCGCCATCCAAACAACAGACACAGACTTCTGTCCATAAAGAATTTTTATTTTAACTAGGTAGGGGACTTTTAATCCTCATTCCACCAAGTTTTCTATAGCTTTGCTAACTTCAGTAACAGTCGGGGGTCGGATATCATAATATTTAGGTTGCTAATGCATAGCCAGTAGCTGGAGATGGAATTTCATGCCCTATAAAAAACAAAGTAGAATGAAAAAATCTGATGGCTTATACCTCCAATATATATTTACTGACTGTCATATATTTAAACAAAATAACATTTTAAAATCGAAATGGTAACTAATCACTATTTATCGCCCGATAATTATTTTGATAAACCTTCAGAAACCTATTTAAATATTATATTTCATTAGGGCAAAGTAACTGATCCTTTGCATCATCGTTAAAGAAAACATATTTTCAATTTACAATGTATCTTTGTTTTAATAATTTAAAATGAATGCATGTAAATATATATATATATATATATATATATATATATATATATATATATATATATATATATAATTTTATATAGCTGAAATCATGTGTCCAATTG